>NC_041390.1:12229817-12231450 GCF_002162155.2 Triticum dicoccoides
GGGCGATTCCGCATGGGACCCCATCGTCAGTCCAACGTGGTAGGCACGCCCGGGCGACCCATATCCTCCCCATATTTGGGCTGGATATGAGGAGTGGTAGTCAGGCTGGGCGTTTGAGACCCATTTAAGGCACCCGTCTGGATCGAATTTTCGTAACCGATCAGTGACTGGGCCATCCGTCCGGGCGTCTGAGACGGGTTTGGGGCATCCGACTATAGATGCTCTTAATTAGCTTTGGCCATCTCTAACTCGGTCCCCAAAATGGACACATCTAGATGCGGAACCGGCCGTCCTTGTCTCCTAAATGTCCTTTTTATAAAGATCGTAACAATCGAATTAATTATAGAAAAGAACACAATTCATCCATAAATAGCTTGCAAATTTACCTAGTCCAACAATAGTTTAAATGTAAATATTAAATTCAAGATAAGCGGATTTTCAACAAGTTTTTGAAATTCATTGATTCCAAATTCAAGGATAGTTAGAATCGGCATATGTCGTCCTACACACATTGCCCTTGAGTTTCATCCGACAATGTATGCACATGAATGATCTGTCCTCCGTCCTATAGTACATCACCACAGCGCATGCAGGCTATATAACATGTAGAGCAATATTAAGTCATCGAGTGAATTAACCAATATGTAGGGTAAGAAGAAGCAAGATGCCGGAACAGAAAGGTGCGGATATAAAGTAAGAGGGAGCAAGGGCGGATTGACGAAAAAGTGTATTGAAGGGGGACTTGAGTGGGTCGAGGCTATAAATGTCCTACGTGCCTTCTGTCCGGACTCCCGTAACCCTTCCCTGCCTTCGGTTTATGGGAAAACAAACGTCCAGGCCAGATAATGGACCAACGGGGTACCACGAGTACCGCTCGTTCTAGACGCTTGCCCTTACGCTTCTCTAGTTCTAGTTTACTCTTTCCATTGCCTACGCGGCCTCTTCCATATACGAAAGCCTGCTTTGCTGCATCACCAAAACCAACAGCAAACAATTGAAGATGGATGGCCACGATCTTCAATCAATGAATGGCCTCTCGTACGTTTCCGCTGCACGCCACATGACATCCATGTCGAGCTGACTCAGCGTTGTCGGGGAGGGATTCTAGAGGCTGTGCCGGAGCCGGTCAGCAGCCAGTTCGGCATCAAGTTCTAGAGAGACCGATCAGTACGTAGCAACTACTCCTACTGGTCCTCCTCCTGCTGCTGCATGATGCTGCCAATAGCAATTAGTAGTAGTTTTGGCAAAGGTCTCTGTCATAATTCCAATACATCGTTGTATTATTGGATTGAGGTATTACTGTACAAGTGTGATGTTGTTCATGACTACATAGCACGACAAAAGTGTATATATCTACAATATATTACTTCCTCCATCCCATAATATAAAAGCATTTTTTATAGTACAGATAACGGCGAAGCTAGATTCCATGGAGGATAATTCAGCGAACCAAAACCGATGGCTTTCTCGGATTCTTCTTCCCTGGGAATGGGATACCTGTCAGCATCATGCATTAGTTGTTATATTGTGGACCTGGATCATTAGTAGATAACAGAGTTTTAAAACCGGCTCGTAAGGGCCTTTAGTGCCGGTTCCATAACCGGCACTAATTGGTGAGCACTAAAGCCCCCCC
>NC_041390.1:12231797-12271336 GCF_002162155.2 Triticum dicoccoides
CTCCCTTTAGTACCGGTTCGGCACGAACTGGTGCTAAAGTGTCACCACATGGCGTGAGCTCGCGCCCTGATATGGGGGACCTTTAGTACCGGTCGGTGTTACCAACCGGTACTAAAGGGGTTTTTTTTGAAATTTTTTATGAATTTTTTGGAAAAAAAATTTGATTTTTTTTCGATTTTTAATTTTTCTGAATTATTTGGTGATTTAGTCTCTAATCACCTCTCTTAACTGCTCAAGTACGGATCACTCATTCCAAATCATCTAACTTCTCGACCGGTCACCCATCCCTCTCACTACTCCAGCCCGAGCATGCTTAACTTTCGGTTCTATTCTCCTTCGTTTCCAAGTTTGAACTTGTTGTTTTCCTGACAATAGTAAAATGTCAATCCTATTAACCCTCAGGAGTTTAGCTTGAGCATGAAATCACACATTTCACTGTTTGAGTTTGAAACTATTATTCTAAAAAACAGTAATTATTTAGTAACACTAATATTTCTTGAATAAGTTTGACCATAGTTTGACCACAGTTTGACCAGATTTGACCAAAATTCAAAAAATTGAAATAATTATTTAGTAACACTAATATTCTTGAATACTTATGTAGTAACATTAATACTTCTTGAATAAGTAGTTTGACCAGATTTAACAAAAAAAATTAAAAAAAACTTAAATTTGACCATATCTTTTTTTCCTTTTGGAATTTGAGGATTCTAAAAAATTGCAAACAGGCCATAGGCGGTCTCCATCGGATGCGGATTTTCGTGCTGAATTTTTTGATATATTATATGTTTTTTTCCGACATCGTATGCAAAAGTTATAGCCATTTTACATTTTCCTTACACTTTTTGCAAAATATGTTCAAATTTAAGTTTTCAAATTTTCCTAACGTGTAGATGTAGTAATATAACTACCTCTCTAAGGATTTTATTTTTTGAAGTTTTTATCATTTTCATACAGGGGGGGTGTTAGAGTTTGAAAATTGCCCTATAGTGCCGGTTTGTGTCTTCAACCGGGACTATAGGTTAAGACTTTGTAGTGCCGGTTGGTGACACAAACCGGTACTGGTTTGTGTCACAAACCATCACTAAAGGGGCTCGTGGGGCCCTGGCCTGACGCCAGCCTGCCACCACCCCTTTAGTACCGGTTCGTGGCACGAACCGGTACTAAAGGTTCATTACGAACCGGCACTATTGATCACATTTGTGCCGGGTTTTTTACAAACCGGCACTAATATACTTCACGTTTGACCTTTTTTCTACTAGTGGATCAAGTCACCCACCTTCCACTCTTCTCCTGTTTCGTGGCAGCCTCTCGTTCAGACCAAACCAAACCAAACCATGGGATGAGATTAGACGGATGCCTCTGTGGTAAAGCATTGCTCGTAGCTTCTTGCATCATTACCAATAAGCATCGGACATGACCACTGCATGTGCATCCTCCTCCTCATGTCCCTCCGTCATTGGCAGCCTCTCGTTTCGATCGCCCGCGTGCACTGCAGGCCACATGCATCGCTCGCATGGAGTACCTAGTGACAGGTCACACACAAGTTCTAGAGGGATCCATGCATGCTTGCATCTCTACGATGCTGTATGGGAACAGAGCAGCCACTCGATCGATCCATCACCTGCAGCTAGGTAACATGCATGCATGCTGACGGAAAACTAGTCGTGTTTCAGAAAAAAATATATTAATATTTATCTTCTTTTTTGCAAGAAAAACTCCTGATCTATTCATCAACTGCTAAGGTAGCACAAAGAACACTAAAAGTAAACATTGTATTCAGTTCCGTAGACCACCTAGCGACGACTACAAGCACTAGAGCGAGCCGAAGGCATGCCATGGTCATCGCCCGTCCCACATCTTTTACCACGTTATCAAAAGGAAATCATTTTTTATGACACGTTGGGAAGAAAACCAACAACAATATGGATATGAAAGGATCAGGAGAGGTATATGCTGATCTGGCCACTGTCCTAGCTGAGTAAGGACTTCTTTCCATGATTCATCAGTGAAGTGCAATAATGCAGAGGAATGCAGATAGAGGGATATAGGTAGAGTGGTTAGGAGGGATCCACACCACCAAATGCAGGCCAATGTGTGTCACTGTTACTATTTGCATCAAACCCCACATCAGCATCAACGGGGACATATGCAGTACAATAATGAGGTGGTAGGGATGAGATGATCCACTCGGTTGAATCGATTCAAACCACCCAAAATTCTCGCAACCAAGCTCCTGGTCATGGCACGTGCCAAGTGTTGCTCCATCCGACGTGTGCCACATCAGTTGGTACGCGCGTACAATCCCTTTTCCATCTGGCTTCCTCTTTAATGAATGACACGTAGGCCGGAGTTGTAACCTCGAGGTCGTGAGCTCGACCACCGAGCCTGACCCGCCGATAGGTCCATAGACGATGACAAGGTAACATGTACAAGTGGCAGCAGTTAGCACGACTAGCTATGCTTTCTATAGAAGCAATATATGTGTGACAGCAAGCGATGTAGACACGTGTACTTTTAACCACATAACAAGTACTTCCTCTGTTTCAAAATATTTGAAGTTCTTGATTTATCCTAATTCAAACTTCTCTAGGTTTAACCAAGTCTGTAGAAAAATATACCAATATCTACAACACCAAATTAGTTCCATTACATTCATCATAAAATATATTGTCAGACTACATATAGTTGATGATGTGGGTATTAGTAATTTTTCCTATATACTTGGTCAAACTTAAGGAAGTTCGACTTAGGACAAACCTAAAACCTCCAAAAAAATGGAGCAAGTAGATCAGTTTATGGAGCCCGAAGAAGAGAGATGACTAGGTTCCAATAAGATTAAACTACACATATATACACTTGGCACGCTCATATGCACTGGTTAATTGTTGCCTCGGGTTCTGTCTGATCATCCTTCTCGAGGGTGGCCTCTCGTGACCAACCTACAAGTAACCGAGCTGAAATAATGCAATGGTTGTCGTAGTAATGATATTTTTTCCCATGGCATAGATACAGCAAGAACCACACATCAGGTATCAGCTGATTCTAATTCTACGATGAAATTCATACTATAGTTCCTTCCATCAGTACTAATTTTTTTTATAACAAGAGCCTTATTGACACAAACATCGCATCAAGATGATACAAACCATATACAGTTCAGACTTCAGACCCAGATTTATAATAGTAGTGATAATCACTCCCTCGGTTACATGCAATAATATATATAACTTTTTGTGAAGTTAAGCATCGTAAAGGTTGACCAAGTCTATTGAGAAAAATGTCAACTGCATTAATAAAAAATAAATAAAATTTCAAAACATGTTTCACCTATGTATCTAGTAATATTTATTTGTTATTGTTTTGTCAGACCAAACCAAACCATGGGATGGGATTAGATGGATGTGTGGTTAATTCAGCATTGCTCGTAGCTTCCTCCATCATCACCAGTAAGCTATAAGCGTCGGACATGAGCACTGCATTATCTGCATCGTCCTCCTTATGTCATCATTCATCGGTAGCCTCTCGTGTCGATCACTGGCGTGCACACTAAATGCATGCCACAAGCATCATTCGCGCCTACTCCAGTGACGGTCCACAAGTACACAAGTTTTAGAGGGATCCATGCATTATGCATCTGTGCGCGGCTGTACCAGACCGAATCGTGTTTTTCTGCAAGAAAATAAATAAATAATATTTAGTGCTATTTGTATCTAAAACTCTATCTTATTTAATGACACAAGATAAAACTTTTATACCAAGTAAACACAATAAAGTCATTTTTTGTCACCATAATTTTTTGCCCACACAATCAGAAGAAAAACAAAGGCATTAGGTGGATGATGATCAATAATATGGAGAGGATAGGAGCAGGAAATGTGTCCTGACCACTGTACTATAGCTACCCTAATTACAAGTCGTTTCCATGTTGCATCAGTGAAGTACAATAATGCACAGGAATCCACGCCACCAAAAGACAGGCCCAATTTGTGTCACTGTCCTAGCCATATACAATGTCCCATGTGGTGGTAGGGATGGAATGATCCGCTCGACTCGATTCGAGCCACACACAAAATTTGGAGCTTGCCATGCGCCAAGTGCCAATCCGTCCGATGTGCCCATGTTAGGTACTACGCACATCCACACGCTTTCTCTCTCCCCTACTCTTTTGGACGACACATAGGAGAGAGTTTGTAGCCTCAAGATCGCTAGCTTGATGCTTGAATCCGATCGACCGGTTGCCCCATCAATGGTGACAAGGCAACATGCAAGCGGTCGATGTCCTAGCTAAGCTAATCAAGAGATCAATCACATACATTTAGTAGGATTGAATCGAACAACACTCTTGATTGTGGATCCCTCCAATTGGCGCAAAATGAAGTGTGACCGACGAAGTGTGCCACGAAAATGAATGCGCTCAAAGGTGTGTTCTCAGCGCTAACGAAGCATTGTCTCACACAACTAGTAATGATCATCTAAATGTACATGCTTTTAGCTGCGTCATGAATGGATGAATTTGCACGTAATGCGTGGCTATAAGTTAAAGAACCTGGTAGGATTAAGATTAAACTGCACATACGCTTGGTGTGCATATGTGTGCTGGTTGTTGGCTCTCGGCTCATTTCTAACCGTCTCCGTCGAGGAGAATGTCCTCAGATCAAACATGCAAGCAACGAAGCTGCAATAATGCAGCCCCCGATGTGGCAATGATTTATCATCAGAGATTTTTTACGGTGCATCATACTACCTCTGAAAGCGAGTAGTATTGAATCATCTCAGCCGTTGATTAGCGGGGTAGTTTTGTCATTATTTTCATTTCCTAATTTGTCAAATCCCTCGCAGTGACGATCCTCGTGAGGCCTCGTCGTTGCCATCACCCATGATCAACAGCGCATGCCCAATATCGATCAGAGCTAGCCTGACTGCCTGAGTGCCCTTCAAGTGGGAGCTCCAAGCCCCCGACCTGGCATCAAATCTACCAGCAGGCCACAGAACCGGCGGTACGACGTCCTGATCTGTCGCGTCGTCGTCGCTGCAGCTTCCTATGAGGCCACAGCCGCCGGCTTGATCGCCGGAATCACTAATGCCAAAAATACCGGCCGGCAAGGATCCATCGCTGTGTACAATTGTCTCTGTTGCATTGAATGTCGGCCGGAAAGTATTCAGCCGGACCGGTCCAAGCAGGACAAGAAAACACACGGATTCCTCAATGAATGTAGAATTTGGGTATTTATTTTTTAAGTCTTCCGATTTTACCCCTTGAACAAAATATACTACTGAATTGCTTTGGTTGTATTGGTGGATCTAGTCCATTAACTGACTGAAAATGGATGGCTCATATTATTTTGATGCACCGTAAAAGGTTTCTATCATTTTTGTCCACATTTAATCAGCAGGACAGGCCGGAACCACTCGATCTGGTTCTACTCACGTAACCGGGTTTTGCAAATTACTTCTGTATAAAGTAACATGTTGGAACTATTGTGGTTTTTGCATGTGAACATCATTTTATTCATAGCAAGTCACATGAATTTCATATCTATCTACCATCCCTGCGCGCGCGCGCACACACACACAACTATCTATCAATCCAACTAATTGATTGCGTATGTATGAATGAGTTTGGCAAGGGCACTACATTATTTTTCCTTTGTTGTCTCTCGGCATGCAGCAATTAACATACATGCATGCGTGCGTGCACCAGGGCAAGAACCGGTAGCATGCATATGGGGCAGAGGAAAGAAGCATATTTTTCATCCTGGTGCCATGTCAGCAACAGGCAGAAGTGACCGATCGACGCCGCGGGCGGCAAATAATTCCGGCCGTCCAGTGGGGGTGGGTGGTCAGGGACATAGGTAGAGGTAGGAGAAGATCCAGAATCTTATCACCATCACCCCCCGTGGCCTCACTGATTCGCAGTACCCATCTTGCTAGCTAGGCACACCACATGCCTGCCAGCTCAAAGCTTCCAGTCCAATCTTCTTTTCTGTATCCATCAAATATAATCCAGATGAAATGTTCTCCCTGGGATTGAGGCCAGCATCATCGACAACTACTCAGCACTCCCAATAATTTCTATTTTTTTATTCAAGAAACCCCATTTGCTTGTGCAAGAGGAGTGTAGATTCTCTGCATAATTTTTTTTGAGCCGAAACCGTAGAACAATCGTTCTACGGTATTTTCTATATGAAAAAAGTAAAAGTATAATTACAAAAATGCTAGGGAGCCAACAAACAGAAAATCAACCCACACCAGTTTTTGGAAACATAACTATCATGTGGAAATTAGAGATTATGCTCTATCCAACTGGTAATCAAATCAGCCTTCTTTTGCTTTGCTCTAAGTCTAGTCATTTCCATGCCTTCTCGGAGATAATGTTTCCAGGATCCATAGCTCATCGGTGCCTTTCTGAAGATTTTATCATTTCTGATCATCCAGATGCTCCAACAGCCCATAATCACCACTTCCAGTGCAATATCCCTAGGCAGCGTACTGAGAGTGAAAAGAACTTCATCATAGGTAGAAGTACCTCTATGCCTAGCAGGAGCAACTCTATTCCAGCAGTAGCCAGCAAATTGGCAATCCCAAAAAAGATGAGAGTTGGTTTCCTCAGTGGAATATGCACAAAGGGCACAGTTGTAATCTTCTAAGTGCATGCTTCTGCGCTGAATCAAATTCCTTGTGCTCAGCCTGTCATGCATCAAAAGCCAAAAGAAAATTTTGTGCCTGAGCCTACATGCCGTTTTCCAAACCTTCTGAAAGATCTCATGGGCATGACTAGGGCCAGCCATGGCTTTATACATGGTCATAGATGAAAATTTATGAGTGTTTCCTGCCATGATCCAAGAGTCTCTGTTTGTTGTTTCTGCCCTGGTGTTTCTCTGCGATAATTGTTCGCCAATAATGCACTATGCTAAACTAAGTAACTGACGGATAAGTAATTGCCGGCGCAAGATGGCAGGCAATGCAATCATCAGCACATGCATGAAGATCACACAAAAGAACAGGAGTTCATTGGAGTGGAAGAGCACATGCATAAAAGGACATGGATAAGTAAGCAAGGAGCTAGGGTGAAAAATAAAATATACTAGTAGCTATCTCAATCGGTACACCTGAATTCTGAACAATATAATGTTAGTTCGTTCCGGGCTATCAGCCTTGCCGATGAACGGAAAGAATATATTGATGCAAAAACTCTAAGGCTAAACGTTGCACGAAATGAAAAGGAAAAAAAATAAACTTTCTGCCAATTCATGCAAATTCTAGTATCCGTTCATGGAATCCAATCTCCGAGTTCTACTCACGCATGTGTCTTTGTTCTCGCTAACCTGCTGGGCTTTGCAAAATGCTTCCGGTAACAAACCTGTATACATGTTAGATTGTATAGTTCCCGTATACGTCGAGCGCCGCTACGTCTGATTCCACCACCGCGGGGTTCCTGCCGGCCTCCCTCGCGGCTACGTCGACGGCTCTCTTTCCTGTCCCCCCGCATTGGTGGACATCGTGCATGGTCCGGTCTACAATCCGGCCCATCCCGTCTGGACGGGGCAGGACCAGGCGGACCTCTCCTCCATCCAGGGGTCACTCTCTCCGGCCGTCGCTGGGCTTGTTGTCTTCGCAAAGACGTCTCATGAGGCCTGGACCATCCTTGAGCGCTCATTTGCGGCGCAGTCTTAGGCCCGTGTCTCTGCGCTCCGTCGTCAGCTTGGCGAGTGCGAGAAGCTTGACTCCACGGCCACGGAGTTCTACAACAAGGTCAAGGGCCTTGCTGACACGTTGGCCTCCATTGGATAGCCGCTCACCGACTCCGAGTTCAACTCCTTCATCGTCAACGGGCTCGACGAGGAGTATGATGCTTTGGTTGAGATCATCAACGAGCGGGGGAACTCGACTCCTATGATGGCACATGAGGTCTACTCCCGTCTTCTCCTCACCGAGCAGCGCGTCGAGGCGCGCCGCTCCAAGTCCAGTCACGGCTCTCTCTCCGCGAACGCCGCCACTAAGGGTGGCCGCAGCTCGTCCAAGGGGCCTTCCCCGGCTTTGTCATCATCGGCTCCCCCCGCGTCCGCCACCTTACCAGGGGCCGGTGGTCGCCGCGTGTGTCAGTTGTGTGGCATTGAGGGGCACTGGTCCTCCAAGTGTCACAAACGCTTTCAGCGGAGCTTCCTGGGTCTTGGCAATGACGGCAAGGATACACGCAACTTTGCCCGCCAGGTTGCCATGGCTGATCGTCCGGCGGCGCCGCAGAAGCAACAAGGACACACTCAGTCCTACTTCATCGATCCCCACTGGTACATGGACTCTAGGGCGACGGAGCACCTGACGAGCGAGATGGGGAAGCTTCACACTCGTGAACCCTATCACGGCTCCGACAAGATCGACACCGCCAATGGAGTAGGTATGCACATCTCTCATATTGGTCAAGCATCTCTTCTCACTAGACATGCCAATAGGAGTCTTCAGCTTCACAATGTTCTTAGAGTTCCATCTGTGACACGTAATCTTCTTTCCGTTCCTAAACTCACACGTGATAATAACGTGCTTTGTGAATTTCATCCTTTTGATCTTTTTATTAAGGATCGGGGCACGAGGGACATTCTTCTTAGTGGGCGGCTGTGCCAGGGCCTCTACCGTCTGGAGCATCCTGGCGTCGCCCGTGTTTTCAGTGGAGTTCGGGTCTCTCTGTCACAGTGGCATGCTCGTCTTGGTCACCCGGCCACACCTATTGTTCGTCATGTTTTGCGTCGTCATGAGCTTCCTAGCATTACTAGAAAAAGGGCTATAGATATGATTGACACTAATGACACACCAGGAAAGTAGTGCGCCACTACTATATACTAATGGCGCACCAGTTGGTGATGCACCATTAGTGTGGAAGACACTAATAGCGCACCAGAGAACTGGTGCGCCACTAGTGATAATTTTTTTTTCATTTTTACATACATACTAATGGCGCATCCTACCTCTGGTGCGCCATTACTAGACATGGAGTGCGCCAGTACTGAATTTTTTTTTATTTTTTTTTGCAAAACTATTAATGGCGCACCGCCTCACAGTGCACCATTACTAGTTTAAACTACTAATGGCGCACCCTGTAAAAGTCCGTCATGAGTATATATATATATATAAATATATGTATATTTATATATATATTACTTTTCTGCAAAACTACTAATGGCGCATCACCTGCAGGTGCGCCATTAGTAACCAGGGTTACTAATGGCGCATTTGCAGGTGGTGCGCCATTAGTAACCTGGGACCCCAACAAGATATTTTGGACAGCCCCACACCTACCCACTTACTTTTCCCACTTCATTCCCTCCACCTCCTTCTCCAAGCTTTCGACTGCCTCCTCCTCCTCACCTCATTTCCACCATATATTCATCAAAATTAAGTGGTAAAATTACCTTTTTTCATAGGTAAGTAAGGGGAAAGCTATCTTCATGATGTAGATCTACTTTTTTTCTCCCTAGCTCGCTCCAACAACGTGCACATGCACTTTTTGTGGCCTAGCTAGATCTATGTATGTTTGTGGTGTTGCATGTGTTTGTGGTGTTGCATATATGTTTGTGTTTGCAGGTACCAATATTTTAAATGCGATAGTTGCCAATATTTTGCCGGAATGTTGATTCATTTCTGTTTCGGCGAGAATTTTGGCACTATGCATTCTTTTTGGTCCTATTTTTGGGGAAGGTCATGCCAAATTTTTTCTTGGTTCTAAAATATCGTTTTGCTCTACCCCGCAGGCGACCATGGTCCGCAGGATGACCGAAGGCATCGTGAATAGGTTTTTGAGCTCCGCGAAGGCCGAGATGCTTCAAAAGAACGAGACGGAGATAAGATGTCCGTGTCGAAGATTTAAGCTGAAGAGCCTTATTGCGGACCCGAATTCCGGGCAGGTGCGGGACCACCTGCTCTTGCGTGGTTTCATGGATGGCTATCGGTGCCAAGGTGATGAAGATGACTATGAAGTCGTCCATGGGGGCCGGGCAAGAAATGAGGAAGGGCAACAAGACAAGTACCACCGCGGCGAGGGTGGGCGAGAAGACGAAGAATCTCCAGGACATGATCACGACGGTGCTGCTGTACACAGTCATCATGTAGAAGATGTCGTACATGATGATGAGGAAGATCAAGACGAAGGGCATGCTCATGAAGATGAAGATGCCGGAGCAGACGACGATGGAGGCTGGCTGCAGGACCCTCATATTCAAGAGCTGCTTCTCAAGCAGACGGATAACGCAAGAGCTGCCGCCCGAGAGAAAGCCAAGCTGGATCAACTGGAGATAGACGCGGTTACTCCATTGTATGAAGGATGCAGGCCCGAGGATACCCACCTGAAAGTAACGCTCATGGCTCTGGAGATGAAGGTAAAACACAAAATGACCTACGCATGCTTCGACGAGAACATGTCATTCTGGCACGAACGTCTTCCCAAGGGGAACAAGTGCCCGACCAGTTTCGAGGAGGCGAAGAAAATCGTGTGTCCTCTGGATTTACCGCACGTGAAATGCCATGTGTGCATGAACAATTGCATCGTTTATCAGGACGAGCACGCGGAGTCTACCATATGTCCGGTGTGCGGCGTCACTCGACACAAGAAGAGGAAGAAAGCTCCTCGAAAATCGGTGTGGTACTTTCCGCTCACTCCTCGTCTCCAGTAGTATTTCGCGGATCCTAAGGTAGCAAAGCTCCTGCGTTGGCACGCGGATAGGGAGGAGAAGAAGCGGGAAGATGACGGAAATGATCCGGAGATAAATAAAAAAGTCAAGATGCTGAGTCATCCTAAGGATGCGAGCCAGTGGCAAGCGTTGAACTTCGAATACCCAGAATTTGGGAAGGATCCAAGTAACATCGTGCTGGGCGCGAGCACCGATGGAGTCAATCCGTTTGGTAGCCAGAGAAGCACACATAGCACGTGGCCTGTGTTTGTGTGGATGTACAACCTTCCCCCCTGGTTGTGCATGAAGAGGAAGTACATTCACATGAGTATGCTAATTGAAGGGCCGAAACAACCAGGGAACGACATCAATCTGTATCTGGGGCTACTGAAAGAGGATCTAGACACGCTGTGGAAAATGCCAGCCAATACGTGGGACGCCGCAGAGAAAGAATATTTCCCTATGAGAGCCGCACTGCTCACGACGGTGCATGACTATCTCGGTTACGGATATCTCGCGGGGCAGGTAGTCCACGGATTTTCTGGATGCGTAAGGTGCATGGATGACACAACGTATCGCCAGCTAGATAGAGATCCCGGATCTTCGAAAACCGTGTTCATGGGACATCGGAGGTGGCTTCGCGATGATGACCCATGGAGGAAACGCAAGGATCTGTTCGATGGTGAAACCGAAACCCGAAAACACCCGCGTACGAGGAGCGGCGAGGAAATAGACGAGCTGTTGAAAAATTGGAAAGATTGCCCACTGCCGGGAAAGAAGCAAAAGGCGCCAGAGCCGGGAAAGAAGTGAAAGGCGCCAGAGCCGCTGCTGAAGGTATGGAAAACGAGGTCTGTTTTCTGGGACTTGCCGTACTGAAAGATCCACCGTGTGCCTCACAGCCTTGATGCCATGCATATCACGAAGAACGTGTGCAAGAGTCTGCTTGGTACCCTGCTCAACATGCCAGAGAGGACCAAATATGGGCCGAAAGCAAGGGCAGACTTGAAATCAATGGGCATCAGGCAGGAGCTTCACGCTAATGATGATGATGATGATGAGGCGAAGCAGGACACAGAAACTCGTCGCAAAGGCAAAAAGGCCAAGAAGACCGGAAGTGACTACCCTCCCGCGTGCTTCACTCTAAGTCAGGAGGAGATCGAGAAGTTTTTCACCTGCCTCGTAGGAGTAAAACTTCCTTACGGTTACGCGGGGAAGATAAGCAGATACCTAGACCCAGCGAAGCATAAGTTTAGCGGGATGAAGTCTCACGACTGTCACGTGCAGATGACGCAGATACTTCCAGTTGCAATTCATGGGATCATGGACGCACACGTCCGTGAAACGCTATTTGGCCTATGCAACTTTTTCGATGTCATCTCTCGGAAGTCGATTGGCGTGAGGCAACTCAGAAGGCTACAGGAAGAGATCGTGGTGATACTATGCGAGTTTGAGATGTACTTCCCGCCCGCATTCTTCGATGTTATGGTGCATCTAGAGGGAAGTATAGCCAGGGGCTTTCTGACAAGAGTGCATCTGCTACTGCACGAATTATCTAGGCATCGAGAACCCCGTTGGTCTGCCCGTCAACAGGCACCTCGGCAGGCTTGCTGGATGGGGTCACCGTGAGGGTCGCCGCGAAATGCATGTCGACTTCGAGGGTCGACTCGCCGACTTTGAAAGAGCAAACCTAGTCGCGCTACAACACATAGACGTGGTCGATCCTTGGGTGGTAGAGCACAAAACCTTTATTGAGAAGACGTACAATGACCGAGGCCAACAGAGGACGGACGGAGATATAATCAAAGAGCACAACTCATGTTTCACGCGTTGGTTCAAGCAGAAGCTTCTGTCGTATCCTTTACATGAGGATTCTTCCGCGGAGCACAACCTGATATATTCGCCTTGTCATAGGGCGCCGAGCACAACCTGATGACCTATGAGGCGTACGATATCAACGGCTACACATTCTACACCGAGGACAAGGACATAAAGAGCGATGGTTATTAGAACTCCGGGGTAACGATGGAATCCTACACTGGTAACGACAAGGACAGATACTACGGAAGGATCGAGGAGATCTGGAAGCTGAGCTACGCTGGAGAGAAGGTCCTGATGTTCCGTGTCAGATGGGCCAAGAGCGTCCTAAAAGAAGACCGGTATTTCACCACCATGGTTATACCCGAAGCCAAATCCAAGACCGCGGGCGCAAACGTCACCGTGAAAAATGAGCCATGGGTACTGGCTTCCCAAGTGGAGAGGCTTCTTCATTACCGACCCGTCAAAGCTCAGTCGTGTTGTCGTGAGGAGAGGCAAAAGGAAGATCATCAGAATAGATGGAGTAGCCAATGAGCAAGACTTCGACAAGTACGATGACCCAAAGATCGAACATGACGACGACGATGAAGTAGCAGCACACACCACAAGAAGAAGCAGGACCACCCTACCTAAAGGACGTCCGTTCCACAGAAGAACTCCATTTGCGAAAAAGAAGGGCAAGAAGATTGTGAACAGATAGCTAGCTAAGATCGATTGTATTTAAATCGTAGTCTTCATTTCTCGATTGTATTTCATGGGCACTTTTTGATATCATGAATATTTTTAAATTTCACGGGCACTTTTTGAATTCATGAGGACACTCGATCTCGACCCCCCTCCACCGCCGCCGACGAGCACCCGGCCCCCCGCACCCTCCCCCGCTCCACTGCCGCCAACGGGCACCCCCCGCACCCTCCCCCGCTCCACCGCCGCCGCCGATGATATTTTCAAGTAACAAATTTGAATATATTTTTTAAAAAATTATTACTGTTTTTATATAAAAAAAATATTACTGTTATGATTTAAACAAGTTTGAACATATTTAAACACAAATAAATATCAAACAGCATTTAAAATGCAAAAAAAATATTGCGAAGCCTGGGAATCAAACCCAGGACCTCCTGATGTGTGTGCTGCGTGCTAACCAGTCGGGCTAGTGGGCGGGTTCTGATGTGGGTTGGGTTAGGTGCAATATAACTTGTGCTCGAACTGTAATAAAAAAATTCTAATGGCGCACCGCTGCGGGGTGCGCCATTGCTATCTAAAAAAAGATTTCTAATGGCGCACCGCTGCGGGGTGCGCCATTGCTATCTAAAAAAAGATTTCTAATGGCGCACCAAGGTCTGGTGCGCCATTAGTAAGCTTCCCCCTAGCTATCTCCCTCTCCCTCGCCACCAGATCCCCATCGATCGATCGACCCACCCCCAACCCAACCCCAGAAGCGAGCGAGCGACCGCCTAGGGTTTCGACCGCCACCGTCCGCCGCGCCTCATCCTCCTGTCCGTCGCCTTCGCCGCTCCGTCGCCCCGTCGCCCTCGCCGCTCCGCCCCAACCAAGGTGCTCCCTCCACCCCGCCTGCCCCTGTCGTCCTCCGCCACCGCCCCCCTGCTCTCCTTCGACCGCGGCGAGCGAGGAACCGGACGAGCTCGGACCCCGACCCCAACCCCTCCGGCGACTAGGTACCTCTCCTCCTTCCTCCTTCCTCCCTCTCTCCACCATTCCCCATTCCCTCCCTCCCCTCGACCGTGGCAGTCTATGGTTGCAAGATTGGGGAGGGCCTCCTCCTTCCTCCTTTTCCACTGCTGGTGGCAACATCCTCAACCCCCTGTCTTTTTTCATTTTTGTTAGTTTGATTATCTGTAAATTGATGTGCCATGACCCAGTAGAGGCACATCCGAATTTTGTGTTTAGTTTTCTCACCCCAAATTGCATCCCATGACCAAGTAGACTAGTACAGATGACATGCCATGACCTAGTGCACTAGTAGAAATGTCATGGCAAATTTCACCACCATTCTGTACCATGGTATTTTTGTGATATGTAGTTTTTGATCTGGTTCAGAACTGGTAGGGGTATTCTAGGGCAATTTCCAATATGCAGTGAATGGCAAATTTAGATTCGTTCCACCACAATTTTTCCATTTTTTTAGGGAGAACCAAATTTTGCCGCGGCAAATTCATACGTTCTGCCATCACTACATATGAGTTCTTTCTTGCCATGTCATAGTTGCCATCAAGTTTTACATTTCTGTCATAGTTTTGACGTGTCAATCGCATTATTTCTTCGAGCTGATGCATTGATTATGCCTTTGAGGCAGTTAGTTAACCTCTCACCTATGTTCATGCAGGGATATTATTCTTGGAAAAGCCACTGTTGGTGACGGAATAGAAAGATAAGCAGGTACCTATCTTCAGTCCCAATCTAACAGGGTAGTCCATGGATTCAAACTAGCTAAAGGAGATTCAAACTGCCAAACCTTTAGGTTAACAACTCAACACAAACCAATCCCTGAAAGCAAAAACTCAACACAAACCAAGTGCATTATTTTTGTGACTGTTTTCATGTTTGCAGAACCAATATTTGTGTGTTAACAATCAGTTTACTCCCTCATGTCAACAACCACTCATTTTTCAGTTAACTCCTTACAGTTCAGATCATATTTTGATTGTCAACAATAGTGGACTTTTAAGGCTTTTTTAGAGGCAATACTAGTGGATATTAGGCCTTTTTACAGGCAATAATAGTGGAATTTTAGGCTTTTTTGGAGGAGTGTGTTTCATGCTGGCCTACAGTGATGAATTAGTCAGAATTGTGTATGATTGTGCCTAAAGTAGATAATCTAAAGATACAGACAAAATAATTAGGGGAGCATGTGTGAATCTAAAGTATATTGTCAACTGCCAACATTTGCTCTGTTGTCCATGCGGTTGAAGCAATGAAGTTGAGTGTGTCATTCTTGAGCTGAAATAGAACTTGACAGCCTGTACAGTGAATATATGCAGTGAACAGAAATTGACAGGTTTTCTTGACTGAATTCAGTCCTGTACAGTGAATATATGCAGTCAATATACAATCATTGTAATTTTTGGGAGTAATTTTTGGTGTCAAATCACTCAAGCAGTAACTGAGTTTTCAAACTGAACTTGACACAATACTATTCAATTAATTTGCTTGGACAGTAGTATGTATGCTCATCACTTTATGTATGGTGTTATGCCCTATTATCTCTGTTCAGTTGACTAATGAAGCACACTAGGCTCATCCATGGTACAAGTTCACCTGTGAACACTTGAAATTAGTTAGGACATCCCGTACTGATAGATGTAAATTGTGTCGAGTAGGCTTTGAAGCACCGGTTTTCCTGTTTCTAACTTTGAATCTGATATAAACCATACTGTTGGCATAAGTGGTCTTTTGTATATGTGTTGATGCTTTGTTAATATAAAGCTATAGATGATGTTGTACTTGTGATGATGCTACTTGTGATCTTCTGAAATAACCCATTGGCGACTTCATTACGCGGGGATAATGATATTGCAGGTATCCCGAGAGGCCCTTGAGTTTGCCGGAATGTCGATTAACTTCCGTTCCGGCAAATTCGAGTACTCCATATGTCCTATTTTCAGCAAAGGTCATGCTGAAATTTTCCGTGAATTTTAGCATGACTTTGCTAAAAATAGGACTTATGGGGTACCGGCGACTAATGCATGGGCCGGGGTATCTTAGTACTTAGTTAAGTAGGATCAACTGCCCCGCCATTCTTGCTGCATAGGTGGCAATAGAGCCAAGTGATTAGTGCCAAGTGATTAGGCCCAACCTAGGGTGCCTCGGCATCGATAAACCCTAAATGATGAAAACTTAACTTAGCATTTAGGGTGCCTCGGCATCGACAAACCCTAAATGATGAAACCTTTGCTTCTATAGGGTTCCTCGGTGTCGATGACAACCTAAATGATGTACGCTTAGGCTTTTAGGGTGCCTCGGCGTCGACAAACCCTAAATGATAAAAGCTTAGCTTTTAGGATGCCTCGGTGTCGACAAACCCTAAATGATGAGACCATGATCTTGTTCCTTGACAATAACCAACTTTTTGACCAAACTTTTTTTCTATTTAGAGCGAAACATGGCCCACAACGATGAGGTCGGCGGTTCGGGCGGCAAGCAATTCTGGGAGTTGTCCCAGGAGTTGGAGGAAGAACCTCACCGCTATGAGGACGCCGCGGAAGACACCGATCCTGACTACACAACCCCTAGTGGAGTCGGGGATGACACCACTGATGATGGTGCCACGGATGCCACCACTGATGATGACGGCGCACGCACAGATGGCAGCCAACCGAAGAGGCAACGGAAGGACCGGCACCCGAATGTGCTCGGCACCGTTAGGGAGGAATTTACTGAAGTGAACTCCGACGGGCATCCGACGGCGCCCAAACACGTAGTCAAGGGGTACTCGATTCAGCTCGGGTGCATTCTCCGGAGCACCACCTCGATCAACACCGAGAACCTAAGGCATAAGGACCGAGGGAATTTACGCAGCCTCCTCTTCACGAAGCTGCACGAACGATACAAGTTCCCCGCTGAGTTCGCGAACACACGCCTCTCGGGTAATAAAGTGAACGGTGTCATTCTCACGACGATGAGCACGGCCCTGTCTACTTGGAAAAGCACGGTGAAGGCAATGATTGATAAAGGTGATAGTTATGAGAAGATCAAGGCGAAATATCCTTTGATGAGCGAAGATGACTACAAGGAGTTCAAGATCAAGTGCGAGAGCCCCGCAACCTCCGAATCAAGTCAGTGGGGGAAAGAAATGCGGTAGTTGAACATAGGGGTCCACCAACTCGGTCCCGACGGTTATAGAGTGGCGGAGCCTGTATGGGACAAGGAGGACGTGGAGCGTGCCGAGCAAGGCCTACCGCCCCGCTTCGAGAAATACAGTGACAAGCATACCAGGAACTTTCTCAGGGCCAGGTACAAGGAGGACCCGGTAACAAAGGAGCTTACCACGGATCCGAAGACCAAGGAGCTTGAGCTTGTTCTGGTAAGGAATACACCCCCGCGTAATTAGCTCCATATGGTTGCATTCTAATTAATCCCCAATATTTCTAAATGGTTCACGTTCCTTCCGCAAGACAAAGAAAGCAGTAGCGCAGGGTCGTCTCAAAGCTCCCATTTCGACACCCCTTTGAATAGGGCATTGAACGTAATGAAAAACAGGGATAAGCTCAATAAGCCGACGTCAGCTGGTCGTGTGGCCGGCAAAGGCTTGTCCACAAAATGGTCGTCATACTATGGCGCTGGTGGGCGAAAGGAGAAAAAGACCAGCTCGAAAAGCCAGTTGCGTGAGGTTGAAGCACTCAAGGCGCAAGTGGCGCGGATTCCGGAGATGGTCCAAGAGCAAGTGCAACAACAACTGGGATCGATGCTTACCGGCATTATGCCTACCTTGATTCATGGGATAACGACGTGGATTGCGGGTGGCCAACAGGGGCCGCCCCCGATTCCCAGCTTCACGGCCAGCAACTCACACAACGCGCAGGCGGCGCCATTGGTGTCTCCAGCGGCGACGGTATTGGTGTCTACGGCGGCGGCGCCATTGGTGTCTCCGGCGGCGGCGGTATTGGTGTCTCCGACGCCGGCATTGGATCTTAATGCACCCGGGTGTACGCCGGCCGGCACCTCGCCAGCAAGCGGCCCCTCCGTCAGTTGCACGCCCACCGTTGGCGGTGCCTCGACATTAGCCGAGATCGATGGCATCACGGTAACTAAGCCTCTCGACCGAGGACTTCATCTCCTTGCCTTTGACTGGGCATCCCTGACGCCCTACATGTTTTCGCAGGGCGCCGCCAACGTTCCTTGCACTCTCCTGCACTTCGTGGGCGGCGAGTTGGTCGATGTCGCCAAGGGAAGAATCGTTCAACCGGGCAACCCCGTGTTCCACGGTAATCCGATGCCACCCACAATGTATAGGGTTGAAGTGGTTCGGGTGCTGCCAGGCTGCGACGAGCTGTTACCTCCGATTCGACCCGCTGGGGCCGATGAAGAAGATAAGATGACCCTCAGCGCCTGCGTAAGCTGGCCCCTGCTTTGGCCGAAGAGCCAGATTCTTTTGGGGGCGGGGGACACCACCCCACAGACAAGACCGCCAGTCATGCCGGCGCCAAGCCATGGCAAGAACGCCGCAATGCTACCGGACATGTCGGACATCCCTATGGCACAGGATCCGGACATGCATATGGCACAGGATCCGGACGACGACGACAACGACGATGGTACATTTACCAACGTCGATAAGTACTTTGCCGACCATGGGTACGGTGACGAGTTCTGCGGACCTCCTTCTCAAGAACCCAAACAAGACGACCGCGATCTAGCTGGTACGACGGAGAAACCCAATTGCAACAGGCGTCGTCTGGCGTTTAGTTCTCAGGAGATGCCTCCAGCTGCCGCCTTCACCGAGCCTCAGATAGCGGAGGTGCGAAATATTATCAGCCCCAACACGCTCAAGAAGGCGGTCTGTGAGCAGAACTCGGTCCCATTAAAGCAGATCAAGAAGAAGGGCCGGAAACGGCCGAGTAAAAAGGCCGCCGGTGCGAGCCAGCCGGCACCGAGTACGATCCGTGCTCAGGACGGGCCACCTTCAGCTAAGGATATCTCGAGGAGGGTGCATGTGGCGGGTAGGGCGATGCTACCGGCAAATATGCTCAGTACTGCAACCGGTGCTATGCGGAGTCTGCACGACAATGTTCTTTCTTTGGAGAAGCGGCGTCTCAGAGAGAATGATGTGGCATACCTGGTTTTCGTGGCCAAGGTGCCAGAGAGCAAGGGCTTTGTGGATGGCGCCATCGGGGGTACGATCATCCTGCGGTTTGATGACATCTTTGCTATGTTCAACCTTCATCCGCTGCACTACACCTTCGTTCGGCTGTTTTCGCTGAGTATGGAGATGCGGATCATTAGAGACAAGACCCCGGACATCGTGATCGTCAACCCCTTCTACATGCGTGCCAAGCTCTTGAGCAGCGCTGGGGACCGCCAAGTCGCGAGTTCACACCTCGAAGACGTCATTCTGGCAAACCCAGATAAGGATAACTTCCTTGTGCCTTACTTTCCCGAGTAAGTCATCCCTTAACCGCCCCGTAACATATGATTTCTTAGATTTTGATCGTTCTTTTTTTTCTAACATTCCGTGTTCTGTGCAGTGACACACATTGCACACTCATCCTCTTAAGCCCGAAATATTCCATGACCACGTATTTTGACCCGAACCGTAACTCCAAGATAGACTACACAAATATCAAGAAAGTTCTTGATGATGTTCTCCCTGGCTACGCCAAATCTGGAGGCACCTTCATCAGGGCAGTAGTACGGCAAGCACGTGTTCGCCCACAATACGATGTTCTGCTGCGTCAAGCAGCCGCCTGGCGGTCAGAAGGATGCCTACTACGCCCTCCATCACATGCGGGCGATCGTAAGGGACCATCATCACCTTCTGCTATCAAATAATCTCAAAGATTGGGCCACGAGCTTGTCGGCAATCCAGGACGCGGACATCAGACAAGAATTCTTTCGCATCCAGTCGGAGTTTACGAACATCATCCATCAAGATGTCCTTCATACCTCGGGGCAGTTCTTCCTCAGATATGAACCGTCCAACATTGAGATAGACTGAATGCTACAAATGCAGGCTGACAACACCCGCAATTTCATGACCATCACGACAGATGGCGGCTTCATCCACGCTCCTGTCCATGAGTCGAGTCGAAAGTAGTGATGTGTAGTTCTGAAACATTGATTGGCTCATGTTGTAATTAAACTTTAATGAATTGTATGTCTCTTTGGTTTGGACAGTCGTTCAACTTAGATGTAATCGATGCTATTTATTAGTAGGACCATGAATCGTGCTATTAATATCTTGCTTTTCTTTTCCGATCCTTTTGTTGCATACTTATATATTGCTTATGTATGTATTGTCTGTTGTTTGGCTTGTGCATAGAGATGCCGTCGTATGTCGTGTACAAGGGTAAGGTTCCCGGAGTCTACGACGACTGGGAGGAGTGTCGGAGACAGGTTCACCATTTCAGCGGTAACAGTTACAAAGGGTACACCACTAGGGCGGAGGCGGAATCTAGATACGCCCGCTATCTAGCGGGAGAGAGGAGGGAGCGTTGGAGGAACCGGATGAAGACCAGTTTGATCGCGATGATGCTCATCGTGATGACCGCAGCTCTCTTCTATGTGATGGTAGTTTAGATGATTGATATCGACTTGTAATGTGAAGACAAACTCGATACTCGCGGTCTCGAGACTTGTAATGTTTTATCTTTGTTCGGTCTTTTGAATTCGGAGACTAATATGATGAATTGTATTCGGAGACTAATCTTCTATTGTGTTCGATGAATCTGTTGTTGCTGTGTGCTACTGTCTATATTCTGTCAAATAATATATTTTGTAACCTGCGCAAAAATCAGAAAAGTAAAAAAACAAATATTCATACTAATGGCGCATCACCATAAGGTGCACCATTAATATGCCAAAGGATACTAATGGCGCATCAAGACAAAGTGCTCCATTAGTATGCCAAGGATACTAATGGCGCATCTATCCACAGTGCGCCATTAGTGTGCCAAAGCACATGGTTAAATATGGCCCCTGAGAGGCACACTAATGGCGCATGGTGTTATATGCGCCATTAGTATACCGGATACTAATGGCGCACCAGTGGTGCGCCATTAGTAAAAATTACTAGTGGCGTGCTACTAATGGCGCACCGGTGATGCGCCATTAGTAGGCAAAACCGATGCGTCATTAGTAGGCCTTTTCCTAGTAGTGTAGCTTGTCTAGTAATAAAGATGTAGCAGTGTGTAATGCTTGTCAGTAGGGGAAGAGTCATCAACTTCCTTTTTCGGAGTCCAGTCGTGAGGTGAAGCATCCTTTAGAACTTGTGTTTTCAGATGTATGGGGTCCTGCTCAGACTTCTGTCAGTGGTCACAATTATTATATCAGTTTCGTTGATGCTTATAGTCGCTTTACCTGGCTTTATCTTATTAAACGTAAATCTGGTGTGTTTGACATTTTTGTTCAGTTTCAAAAACATGTTGAACGCCTTCTCAAGCACAAAATTGTTCATGTCCAGTCGGACTGGGGGGGGCGAGTATCACAACCACAACTCCTTCTTTCAGTCGCTTGGGATCGCTCATCGTTTAGCATGTCCACATACACATCAGCAGAATGGTTCAGTAGAACGTGAGCATCATCACATTGTTGAAGCTGGTCTTACTCTTTTGGCCCATGCATCTGTTCCGTTTTGGTTTTGGAGTGATGCTTTCACCACTGCATGCTTTCTCATAAACCGTACTCCCACTCATGTTTTGAACATGAAGACTCCCATTGAGGTTCTTCTTAATGAATAACCTGATTATACCTTTTTCAATGTTTTTGGGTGCGCTTGCTGGCCGCATCTTCGTCCATATAACAAGCGCAATCTTGAGTTTCGTTCCAAGAAGTGTGTCTTCCTTGGCTATAGCTCTCTTCATAAAGGTTACAAATGTCTTCATGTTCCCACAAATCGTGTCTATATATCTCGGGACGTCGTGTTTGATGAGCATGTTTTTCCCTTTGCCAAACTTCCTATGTCCACTACTGAACCACCATCTATGCATTCATCCTCTGTTGCCTCTGACCAATTTGATGAGGTTGCATATTCTCCTATATTGTTGCCTAATCATGGTGCAGGCACTGGACGAGGGGCTCGTTTGGAATTTTTGCCTCCCTCGTCGGTCTCACCAGCGGCTCCCGACGATCAGGGTGTGCCCCCTGCATGGCCTCGGTCCTCGTGCCCATGCACGTTCGACCGATCACCTAGCGACGCCGTGCGTCTCGGCGCCCCAGGCCTCTGGGCCGGCGCCTCTGGTCTCTGGGCTGCCTGCGTCAGCGCCGCTGGCTCCTGGGTCGTCCGCCTCACCGTCGCTCGTCTCGGCGCCTCTGGCCTTTGGGCCGGCCTCGTCACCTCGGCCTACCACGCCGGTCTCGCCACCTCGGCCTGCCACGCCGGTCTCGCCTGGGCCGAGCTCACCCGGCTCCGACGCCCTCTCGCCTGTGCTGACTGAGGCATCTCCGTCGCTGGCCGGGGCATCTCCATCGCCGTCACCATCACCGTCGTCGCTCAGTCCAGTATTGACTGAGCCCTCTCCGGCTCCTGTGGCTCCCGCGGCTCCTCAACGACCACACACGCGGAATCGCAGTGGTGTCTTTCAGCCCAAATAGCGCCATGATGGTACTGTTGCTTGGTTGGCTGCATGTCTGGCTGCAGCTCGTGCGGATCCGGCCTCTGAGCCTCGTACGTATCAAGCTGCTCTGAGTATACCTCATTGGAGAGAGGCCATGGAGCAGGAGTACCATGCTCTGCTCCGTAACAAGACATGGACTCTTGTTCCGCCACCACCTCGTGTTAATGTCATTGACTCTAAATGGGTTTTCAAAGTGAAGATGCATTCTGATGGGTCTATTGAGCGCTACAAGGCGCGACTGGTTGCCCGCAGCTTTCGGCAGCGTTATGGTCTTGACTATGAAGACACTTTCAGTCCAGTGGTTAAACCTACTACTATCAGGCTTCTTCTCTCTCTTGCAGTTACTCGAGGTTGGTCTCTTTGTCAGCTTGATGTGCAGAATGCTTTCCTTCATGGTGTACTGGAGGAGGAGGTCTATATGCGACAGCCACCTGGTTTCTCTGATCCTGAGCGTCCTGATTATTTGTGTCGTCTCACCAAAGCACTCTATGGTCTGAAGCAGGCTCCTCGTGCTTGGCATGCTTGTCTTGCGACAGCTCTTCGTGCTCATGGTTTTGCATCATCGGCTGCTGACTCTTCATTATTGCTCCTACAAAGACCCGAAGTTACTATGTATCTGCTGGTCTACGTGGATGATATTATACTTGTCAGTTCCTCTCCAGTGGCTGCTGCTGCTCTTGTTAAGACCTTGGGAAGCTTCACTACTTCCTTGGCGTGGAATTTGCTTCCGGTTCTGATGGTCTTGTTATGATGCAGAAGAAGTACGCTTTGGATTTGTTGCAGTGGGCTGGGATGCTTAAGTGCAAACCGACTACTACACCTATGTCTATCACTGACAGGATCACTGCTGTAGATGGTGAACTTTTGACTTCTGCTGATGCGACACAGTATAGGAGTATTGTTGGTGGGCTTCAGTACTTGACGATCACACGTCCGGATATTTCCTTTGCTGTCAACAGAGTATGTAAGTATCTTCAGGCACCTCGGGACACTCATTGGTCTGCGGTTAAGCGCCTTTTACGCTATATTCGCTTCACCTTGTCCTATGGTTTGCACATTCGACCGAACTCCTCTGGGGTCATCTCGGCTTATTCTGATGCGGACTGGGCTGTCAGTCCGGACAGGCGATCCACGGGGGGCTATGCTGTGTTCTTTGGTTCTACCTTGATCGCCTGGAGTGCACGGAAACAAGCTATTATTTTGCGTAGCAGTACTGAAGCTGAGTATAAGGTTGTGGCTAATGCAACTGCAGAAATTATCTGGATACAGTCTTTGCTTCAGGAATTGGGTATATCTCAATCACAGTGTCCAATTCTTTGGTGTGACAACATCGGTGCTACATACTTGTCTGCTAATCTGGTATTTCATGCCCAAACGAAACACATTGAAGTTGACTATCATTTTGTACGGGAACGTGTATCTCAGAAGCAACTACAGATCAAGTTCATCTCTTCCAAGGATCAACTTGTAGACATCTTCACCAAGCCATTGCCTCTACCACAATTTGAGACTTGTCGGCGCAATCTTACCCTTCTAGATTCTTTAGGAAGTGGCTAAGATTGAGGGAGGGTGTTAGATTGTATAGTTCCCGTATATGTGTACGTATGATGTAACATTGTACCCCTTCATTATATATATGTGATAGGCCACCCCTAGAGGGTTGTGCCGGTTCCCCCAAACCTATTATCTTACGATACACTACTTAGGTTTGCATGCGGAAAGCTGTTTTTCAGATTTCTTTTTTCGGGGAACTGGTTTCAGATGAAGTCACATGAACTCAGCATCTATCTATTGTCCCTGGACAATGAAAAATAAACTATCCATCAATCAAACTAATTTATTGTAAATACATGTAAATTCACAGTGATTGTTTTGTAGAAGAATTAGCATTGTTGAGCACAATGAAATTATTCCTTTATAGTAGCATCGAACACACAAATAAACAGAAAATCAACCAGCATCCATGCATGCATCAGGGCAAGAACCGGTATGCATGCCAACAGAAGAAGGAAGCTGCTGCTTCTTCCAGAACAGGAGATGCAACAGATCGACGTGCCGGGGGCAAATAATTCCGGTCGTCAGGTGGGTGGTCATGGGACCAAGGGAGAAGAAGATCCAGAATCTTACGACCATCCCTCGTGGCCTCACTGATTGGCAGTCCACATGGCATTGCCAGCTCAAATCTTCAATTCAACTCCAATCCATGAAGCAAAATTGTCGGTACTGCTATATATAATGCCGACGCGAGAAATGGGGGCCGGCAGCCATGATTGACACTCGTCGTAGGTGTACGGTACCTCCAATAACTCCCATTTGTTTATGCAGGACATGTTTACCTAGATTATGTGTGATAATTGGTCACCGATAATGCACTATTCTAAACTAGTTAGCTGGAGGGTATGTGTGTGACCTTATTGTGCCCTGTCTCGAGTGCAAGCAAGCAGGCAAAGCTAAAAATCATGTGTAGGGAAGCAGCTTGGGACAAAATTAAATTTAATAAATCAGCCACCGCTAAGAAGAAGCCAAAGACATGGAGGAGCCTGTGTATAAGCAGCGACCGATAGGGCCTAATCTACTACTAATAAATCAGCCACCGCTAAAGGCTTTGTTGTTGTTATTATTGTTGTTGTTGTTGCACTACATTTATTTTTCTCTTTTGGCATGCATCAAACCAACATAATACATGCATGTGTGCAAGCATCAGGGCAAGAACCGGTAGCATGGGGCAGAGGAAGGAGGCATCACCGTCATTCTGGTGCCATGTCACCAACCGCCGGACGCCGCCAGCGGCAAATAATTCCGGCCATTAGGTCGGGTAGGTGCTCAGGGACACAGGTAGGAGAAGATTCAGAATCTTATCACCATCATCCCCCGTGGCCTCACTGATCGGCAGCCCCACCTTGCTAGGCACACGACATGCCTTTCCAGCTCAAATCTTCCACTCCAATCTCCCTTTCTTTCTTTATCCATCAAACATAATCCAGATGCAATGTTCCCCCTGGGACTGAGGCCTGCATCATTACACTTGTCCATGAGTGTACTTAGTACCTCCAACAATTCCCATTTTTTATCCATTGATCCCCGTTTGTTTATGCAAGAGGTGTGTGTATTCTCTGTGATCATTGTTCACCAATAATACACTATTCTAAACTAACTGACGATCCGGGTCTTGGTGGTTCATAGGTAGACAGCCGTCGGACCTCCCGCTCCAGTACTCGCCGCCGGCCGCTCCGGCCTCGGCGACCACCCCAGCCCGTCCCCTCCTCCAGGCCTGGCCTCGCCCGCCCCCTCCGGCAGCCATCCCCGCACGCTGCGCTGGTTGGAGTCCAGCCCCTCCTCGGCGGAGGGGGGCTCCCTGCGCCGCCCGCCTCCCTCGTTTCGCGAGGTGCTCTGCTCCCCCTGCCCTGTGTCCCCCGCCTCGGCGCCCCTCCCTGGCGGCGACGCGCCCGCCTCCCGCGCCGGGCCAAGGTCCAAGATCCACCAGGTCCAGCGCGTGGACTCCCTTCCCGCTGACGGTGGCTGGGAGCTGTCGCGGTCCCGCAAGCGTCTGCTGGCCCGGCGGCGCCGACGCCCTCGACCTCGCCGCGACGGCCCTCGCCCGCCGCCCCCACCTCCCTCCCGGGAGTGCCCTCGGTGCCTCGACCCCGCCCCGGACCACCGGCACTCTGAGTGCCGCCGCGACGTGCGATGCCGTCGCTGCCGCTTCTTCGGGCATGTTGCCCGCCAGTGCATGCGTCCGCGCTCCCCAGCCTCCTCCTCCGATGCGCCCCCGACCAAGGGGCTCTGCGCCAGCTCTCCATCTCCCATCCATGCCGCTTCCGGCTCTGTTGGTGGTTCCCGGCCTGCGTCCTCCGGGTCCGGGTCCGCCACGCAATCGGCTGCCGCAACACTCCCCTCCTCGTCGCCTCGCCCTTCATCGGATGCGCTGCCCTCTTCCGCGTCGGCGTCGCGGTCCTCGGCCACACCCTCGCTGCCGCGCGCTTCGCCCGCCTCCACTGACTCCCGTGTTTCCTCGATGTCGGGTCACCCTGCTCTCCGGCCGCCTGCTGCGGTCTACTACCTGCCGCGTTCTCCGGCGGTCGCAGCTGCGGAGTTGGCCCTTGAGCAGCATGCCCTTCTGGCGGTGGTCGCGGGCGCTCGCTCCGGTGTCTCCCGTGCCGAGGTCCAGGCACTCCTCCAGGGCAGGTTCCATCTTGGGGAGGGCGCGCTCTCCGTCCACCCGCGTCGGGACGGTGAATTCCTCCTAGGGTTTCGTGACACGGCTGACCGCGCGCGCGTCGCCGCCGGGAAAGTGAGGGACGGTCGCTTCCGGTTGCTGATCTTCCCTTGGAGCCGGCTGGCCGGGGGTGAGCCTGTGTCCGCGCGCTTCCACGTTCACATCGAGATGGTGGGCATCCCGGACCACGCCTGGGACCGCGCATCGGCCGAGATGCTTCTCTCGCCGTTCTGCGACATCGTCGAGCTTGCTCTGGAGACGGCGGACATGTCGACCGTCCGCCTCTCCGCCTGCACTCTCAACCCCGACGCCATCCCTGCCTCTCCGAGCTGCTCCTCCCGACGCCGGACGCGGCCTACGAGGACGCTGATCCCAACATGGTTACTCATTTTGGGCGCCCGCTCCTTCGCTTTCCTGTCTCCATCCACGTCTCTCGCTCCGAGGACTACAGGCTACCTGCCGCGCCATAGCCGCCGCCCAGCACCGGCAACGACGAGGCGTCCACCCCTCCCTCCTCGCCGCCGGTGCCACCCCCATATCCGTGTCGGCATGACTTCCCCCAAGGTTCCGGCCGTGCCGCCCCGCGCCGCGGCAACCGCGAGGCCACACGTCGCCGCCACTTGCCGCCGCCGGCCCGCATCTGGTGTGGCGTGCTGGGGCCCCACCCCTCGGCCCGTACTGGTCCAGGTGGCCCCCCTATGTTCAGTCGTGTGGTCTTTCCGCCTCTGGACACGGCTGCCCCCCTGCTGCCCTTGGGCCCCTCCCCTCCTGCATCTTTGGCCGCTTCCTCTCCTACGGGCCCTCTTACGTGCGCGGCCTATCCTGTCGCCCCCCCAGGGGCCGCAGGCCCGCCTGACACCACGAGCTCCCCCGCCTCGGACCCCCCACTTGTGCCTATCGTCCAAGGAGTAGACAACGGGCAACTTGCCCTTGGTCAACTTGTTGGGTCTGATCCCTTGGGGGCGCCGCCATCTCCCATCGATCCTCTGCATCTGGACCCGGTCTGCTCCGCGCATGCTGCGGATTCTCCAGCAGGCACGCGCGCGCCGTGCCAAAGGGTGCCATCCCCACCTGCCTCGCCCTCGGGCCTGCCCCCCGCCCAGGTCAGCCTTGAGGACCCCGCCACTTCCTTGCCCGGGGGGCCAATCACCTCGCCTGCCCGGATCCGCTCTGCAGGCCGTGCCGCTGACTCTGATTCTATCTCCCCCACCCCAGCCTGCTCAGCGGGTCCAGCCATGCAAACTCCTGTTCAAACGACCGCACCGGATGGTATGGCAACAGCTGGCGCGCTGCTTTCCATGCAGCCCATGCAGCGCATGCAACGACAAGACCACGTCCCGGACGTCCCCGATGCCCGCCCGGGCTCCTCTCAAGATGCAATCTTAAGCTTCATCCAGTCGGTGCAGAAAGATGTTACTCCCTTGCTACAGGCCCCGCCGCGTCGCCGCCGGCGTGAGATTCCAGACAACTTCACCCCCCGCCGAAGCGACCGGATCGCCAAGGTCGACCGCGGTCTAGACTCAGGAATGAAGGCCAAGCGTGTGCTTCTGCTTCGTCTTGGGCTATTGAAGGATGATGATCTGGTGAACCCCGAGGCACTCGACAAGTACGCCAAGCTCTTCCAGCAGCCGCTCGATCCGGATGTGATCCAGGCGTTCGCCGAGTTCTATGGCTGGGTGTGGCCACCGCGCGGCCTGCCGCTAGCATCGACAGCCATTACGCCTGCCTAGGCCGCCCGTGCCTCCTTGCTTGTGCGTGGACCAGATCGTTGTCTTTGGACCAGAACCTCAAAATTCTTTTTTGGAACGTCCGAGGCCTCAACTCGGGTGCCAAACGTACTGCCGTTCGTAGCGTCGTGTCCTCCGACCTGCCTGCCATAGCTTGTCTGCAGGAAACCAAACTCGAGCTGATCACCATGCCCCTCGTCTCGGAGACCCTCGGGCCGTCGTTTGACGCTTTTCACTTCTTGCCCGCGGTCGGCACTTGCGGCGGGATTCTGTTAGCCTGGCGCTCTTCCGAACTTACGATCTCCTCTCCGACCTTTGGGGCGCATCACATCACAGCCGTGGTATCCTTGCTCTACGGCGACCACCCCTTCTGGCTTACGGGCATCTACGGCACGCAGTCTGACTCCGACAAGATGAACTTCCTGCAGGATCTTCAAGATGTCCGCGAGCTTTGCGCCGGCCCTTGGGTCCTTGGCGGCGACTTCAACATGATTGCGGCAGCCGCGGACAAAAACAACTCCAGGCTCAACATGCGCCTCATGAGGCGCTTCCGTCGCTTCATGGCCGATCTCGAGCTTCGCGACATGTACCTCCACGGCAGGCGATATACCTGGTCCAATGAGCGCGATTCACCCATCCTGGTGCGCATCGACAGAGTTTTATGCACTACTTCCTGGGAATCGGCGCACCCAAGCTGCATCCTCCGGTGCCTGTCGTCCGCGGCCTCCGATCACTGTCCTCTCATGGTGGACTGCGCCCAGCGCTCTCCAGGAGCTCGCCGCTTCCACTTTGAGAAATTCTGGTCGAAGATGCCCGGCTTCGCGAAGATGGTTTCGGAGGCCTGGTGCGCCGTCAGCCCTGACCCTGATCCGTTCCGTAGGATCTTCGAGCGTCTCTGCTTCACAGCGCGCCGCCTCCAGAGCTGGAGCGCCAGATCCATTGGCAATGTGTCTCTACAACTCCTTGTGGCGCGTGAGCTCATCGCCCGCTTCGACTCGGCCCAGGACTTGCGGCCCCTCCCCGACACAGAAACGTGGCTGCGCCGTCGCCTCAAGCAGGCCTACCTGGGCTGGCTTCGCTCGAGTGTTCCATCTTGCACCAACGAGTCCGCTTAGCCTGGCTCCGGGATGGGGAGGAGTCCACCGCTTTCCTGCGCATCCAGGCCTCCCACCGCAAACAACGCACTCGCATCCTCTCCTTGCGGCAGGGCGAAGCCACAATCTCCTCCGAGGCGGCCATGGCGGAGGCCGCCTTCCAGCACTTCTTGACGGTCCTCGGATCCTCGGACTCTCACGACTTCACACTGGACCTGAATACGATCGACCCGAGATCATTCGACCTGTCCTACCTCGACCGGCCATTCACCGAGCAGGAGGTGTGGAGCGCTGTCAAGCAGCTTCCCACGGGCAAATCCCCCGGCCCCGACGGCTTCTCCGCCGAATTCTTGTGCAGCTGCTGGGAGGTGCTCAAAGGCGACATCATGGATGTCTTTGACAAGATTTACCACCTGAACGGGCGAGGCTTCCAGTGCCTTAACGAGGCGTTCATCACCTTACTACCCAAGCGTGCCGACGCAGCCGCTCTTGGCGATTACAGGCCGATCAGCTTGATTCATATCATGGCTAAGTTGGTGGCTAAAGTGCTCTCTCTTCGCTTGGCGCCATGACTCAACGAGCTGGTTTCCTCGAGCCAGAGTGCGTTCATCTCAGGGCGGTGCATCCATGATAATTTTATGCTCGTCCAGCAAACGGCTCGCCACCTCCATGGTTCCAAGGCCAACCGCGCTCTGCTCAAGCTCGACATCACCCGGGCTTTCGACGCCGTCTCTTGGCCCTTTCTGCTCGAGGTCTTGCGGCATCTGGGATTCGATAGACGGTGGTGTGAATGGATCTCCATCATTCTATCTATTGCCTCCACCCGCGTCCTCATCAACGGGAGCCCGGGCCCTCCCATCTTCCACGCAAAGGGACTGCGCCAAGGAGACCCGGTGTCCCCCATGCTTTTCACCATGGTGATCGATATACTCAACTCGCTCATGCTCCACTCCATGGCTGCGGGCATCCTCCGGAGGCTCACCCCTCGCCACATAGCGCCCAGCGTCTCCCTCTACGCTGATGACGTCATTATCTTCTGCCACCCTACTGCGTCCGAGCTTTCCGCGGTGCGCTCTGTCCTGCACGTCTTCGGGCACGCGTCCGGGCTCCATACTAACTTCGACAAATGCTCGGCCACTCCAATCCACTGCTCGAATGATGAGGTCTCGATCATCTCCGCCGTCCTGGCGTGTCCCATCTCGCACTTCCCCATCTCGTACTTGGGGCTGCCGCTATCGGTGCGCAAGGTGCCAGCCTCGGCTCTACAACCTTTGATAGATTGCATGGTGAAGAAGCTGTCCACCTGGCGCGCCTCCATGCTCTCTCAGGGCGAACATCTCGCCCTTGTCAGGCATGTGCTCTCCGCGATGCTGATCCACCTCCTCATGGCCATGGTGATCTGCCAACCCGTCCTCCGGCGTTTAAATCGCATAATCCGAGAGTTCCTCTGGCATGGCCGGCACAACGCCAATGGCGGCCACTGTTTGGTCAATTGGCAGCGGGTCTGCCGCTCGCTCGAGTATGGCGGCCTCGGGATCATGGACTTGTGCCGGTTCGGGCTGGCGCTTCGCACACGGTGGCTGTGGCTGCAGCGCACTGACTCCACACGCCCTTGGACGCATCTACAACTGCCGGACGACGCGGAAGCCCGTGCGATTTTTCGGGCCTCCACCTTCTGGAGCATTGGCGATGGGAGATCTTGCCGCTTCTGGACTGACTGTTGGCTAGACGGGCATTCAGTCTTGGAGCTTGCGCCGGCCGTCGCCTCGCTCGTGCCCCGCCGATGCCGCAGGACCCGCAGCCTGGTCGAGGGGCTGCACCAGCGCGCATGGATTCAGGACGTCCAGGGTGCCTTAACCCCTCTTGCCATGGCCGAGTACGTCGTTCTCTGGCACCGCATTAATCACATCGCCATCAACTTCACGGACCAGCCAGACCGCCTCCGATGGCGATGGACGACGAATGGTTCCTACTCTGCGGCCTCCTGCTACTCCGCTCTCTTCGCTGGTTCAATTCGCACGCCACACTGGGAGCTTACTTGGCGCTGCTGGGCACCGCTCCGAATCAAATTCTTCGCCTGGCTGGCACTTCAAGATCGATGCTGGACCGCTGCCCGTCTGGCGCGACGCGGGCTGCCACATCACGCCTCGTGTCTCCTCTGCGACCAGGCCGGCGAGTCCATGGAGCATTTGCTTGTGGGATGCGCATTCTCGCGACAGGTGTGGCACGACTGCTTTAGCTGGTGCTATCCATCAGCTCTCGCGCCCGCGCCCTCCAACCTCTTCCTCGAGTGGTGGCACTCTACGACTCTGGCCACGCCGCTGGCGCACCGGAAAGGACTCTCTTCGCTTATCCTGCTGGTCGCCTGGTCCATCTGGAAACATCGCAACTCTTGCGTCTTCGACGGCGCCGCGCCATCTACATCCAAGCTGCTACATGACATCCAGGACGAGGCTCGCTCATGGGCTAGGGCTGGAGCCAAGGGTTTAGCACTCATCATACCATAGGCAAGGCCAATTTTCCTTGGGGCTGAGCATCCCCTAGTCTCTCCATGCTCAGGCTAGGTCCAGACGCCGTTCCCTGCGTACGCCCAGGCCTAGTTTTTCCGTCCTTACTTGCTCTTGTACTGTAAACTTTTCTCCCTATCAATGAAAGATACGCAAGCTTTGCGTATTCACGAAAAAAAAACTAACTGACGGGTATGTATGTGGATCTGTGCCCAGTCTCGGGCGCAAGCATGCAAGCAACGTAATCATCAGCACATGCATGCGGTGCGGAGCATGAATAAGTAAGGAAGGAAGTGGACAGAGCGGCCTTTCTGCTCCCGAGCTCACATGAGCCCGGACAAAATAAATAAACATTAATAAAAATCTTGAATATTTTTTGCAAGCTTGTACACATGGCACCTGATTTGCAGTCCGGTGCACCAATCCCTCATCCCTCATGGCCTCACTGATTTGCAGTCCACATGGCATTGCCAACACAAATCTTCAATTCAACTCCAATCTATCCAGCAAAATAACTGGTAATGGTATATAATGCCGACGCGGGAGATGGGGGCCGGCAGCCATGATTGACACTCGTTTTAGGTGTACCGCGGACATCCAATAATTCCCATTTGTTTATGCAGGAGATGTTTACCTAAATTATCTGCGATGATTGCTCACCGATAATACACTATTCTAAACTAGTTAGCTGGCAGGTATGTGTGTGATCTTATTGTGCCCTGTCTCTAGTGCAACTGCAAGCTAGCAGGTAAAGCTAGAAATCATGTGTAAGGAAGCAGCTTGGGACAGAATGAAATTTAATAAATCAGCCACCGCTGAGAAGAAGCAAAAGACGTGGAGGAGCCAGTGTATAAGCAGCAACTGATAGGGTCTACTACTCCCTCCACTTGTCGCAGCTCTTGTACTAGAACTGCGACAAGTAATATGAATAGGAGAGAGTACGTCCGTCTCTCTCTCTCTCTCTCTCTCTCTCTCTCTCTCTCTCTCTACTACGTGGTTTTTAACTATGTTTTTCAGCGTTTGCTGCATTTCTGGATCGCGCTAAAACCTTGTGTGGAACCCCTTAAGCTGTTTGCGACTTTCATTTTCTTCTTTGAACTCTACCTTTGTGATGGTTCCAGTTTAAAAGTGAATCCCTAATGATCTTCAACAAAAATAAATATCTCCTAGCTCCAAGTCCAACTAGTGGACCCGATTCTCAATACAGCATTGATTGATGCAGAAACATAAAAAGACTGTAACTGAACATTGCATGTGGATTAAGAACATAAACTGTTGGCTTTTTATGGTTTTTTAGGGGTCATAAACTGTTTTTTAGGGGTCATAAACGGTTGCTAATTTTTTTAACACTGTACAAACGCAAGCGCGCATATACACGCGCATACGCTCACCCCTATGAGGGCACACACGCACACCCTACCACTATAAGCACCTCCAAAAGACTAAGCCGGTATATCATCTTAAAAATTTACGAAGTCACCGTAGGCACCTCGTCGCCAACGCCACTGAATGTGCATCGTCGGAATTTCTGAAATAAATCAAGAAATAAATGCGAGTACCAGGATTTGAACCCTGGTGGGCTGGGATGCCACAGTCCCTATAACCATCCAACCACAGCTTGGTTCGCAAATTGTTGCTATTTTAGAAGCTGTGTACAGACCAAAGTTCTCCTCTTTTTTGTTGAGGGAGGACCAAGTTCTCCTATACCACGCGTTGCACACTCACCGTGCTAACCAGTGGGCTGGTCCATCTCGTGGTTTCTCAGTAGCATGCTTGCTTTCAAGTCGGGTTTTATTTCTATCAAAAATAATAATTTCACATACTCTTTTCATAGAAAGTAATTAGTTTAAACAATAGGGAAAAAAATCAAAATATAAAAATTATACAAATTCGTATGTATCAATATTCATGTTTATATTAAAAAAATCACACTGCACTTAACAGAAATTGTCTGCATTTAAGAAAAAACTATATCATGTATTATATTTAAAGTACTCATCACATATTTCAAGGATGTTCATGGCGTATTTGAAAATTGCTCAACCTGTATTAAAAAATGTTCACCTTCTATAAAAATATGATTGCTATTTAAAAATCAAAACTTTTCGACCATAAGAAAATCTTCAAATTTTAAAAATGTTCAAGAATTAAAAAATCAGTAACTTAAAATTGGTGAAAAAATTCTAAGAAAGAATTTGAATTATAAAAAAATCATAGTATTCTATAAGTGCTCATGAGTTTTAATAAATTGTGGATGTAATAATATAAACAAAAAATATACAAATAGATAATCAAATTGAAGAACAAACAACGGAAACTGGTTGAAAAGTCAAGTCACTTTGTGTATTTTAAAACCATACCAAAAATAAAAAGAACCGAACCATTTTTTATGGTTTGGAATTTTGGTTATTTCGGTATATACTAAAACTGAACGGTTAACTAAATTAATCGAAGTGAAAAATATATTTACAATCACGAGTGCGCATAGCTTGTCTGACTTGCATTGTTCGACATTCACACGCTCAAACACATTCTTATATAGACCTGACATCTAATCTTCATCGGATCACTAAGCGAGGTGGTACTGAAGTTGTTGCCATCGTTGTTATACACTGACTGGCTGATGTCCTCACTGTATAAGATATTGAAAGGAGCTGCCAACTGATCGCTCAGGCCCATGAAAAAGTTAATGGGCAGACCAAAAGCCCAAAAGAGCTTGTAGCGTAGTCAGATTTTGTAGAAACCGAGCGGGAGATTACATGGGAGCATCAGCAATAGTGTTCAAGGGTATATCCGACCCAACTACCCTAGAAGCGTTGGCAGCCCGGGAAGCAATGGCACTCGCACAAGATCTCCACGTGCAGGCGATTCATGTTGCAACTGATTGCAAAGGTATTGTAAACGACATCAGTCAGAAGAGTAGTCCGAGCTATGGTGCTATTATTCATGAGATCATAGATTACGCTCGTAGTTTTCAGTCATGCAATTTTGTGCATGAATTTAGAAGCTCGAATTTCAAGGCTCACAATCTTTTTTTTTTGAGGATAAAGGGAGCCTTGCATTTCATTTATCCAGGTATACAGTCGGACATGATTACATGTTTCACACTATGTGGCACATCAGCTAAGAAAAGGAAATCACCCTGGATTCTAGCATACGTAGCTAACTCATGTGCGGCCACATTGCACTCCCTATAAGTTTTGGTCACATTACAAGACTCAAAACCTCTCATCAATCTCTTTGACTCTTCATAGCTTGCCCACCACCTGGTTCTGCTAATGTTGCCGTCGGATACTGTAGACACCACGACAGAGCAGTCAGATTCCATCAGAATATGGTTTAGTGACAAATTGCTAGCTTGTCTTAGTCCAAAGGACAGTGCCCAAGCTTCAGATTCCTCCGCATCCATGCAACCCTGAAAACAACAGCCTGCCGAGAATAAACCAGCACCCAAACTGTCTCTACCAATGGCACCCACAGCAGTTAAACCCAAGGAGGGTATGAAGGACGCATCAACGTTGATTTTAATGTACTTCTCAGGAGGTTTCGTCCAGCCAATGTCAGGTCGAGGGATACTAGGAGCTGGCACTGAAATTTCATGCAGTTTCTGTTTACCTTTACTATCATTTACAGCAGGGAATTCAGATTTCAAGCACTCCCAGTAGGATTTTAGGTACAACACCGAATCTTTGATAGAAGCTTCTCCTTTACTGTGAATGGCGTCATCCCTCAAATGCCAAGATCTCCACAGAACTAGTAGGAATTTTTCTCTCATATCTCCTGAACACAAACTTAAGCTTTGTAACAGCCACTCGGGGGAAAAGGCCATAAGGGATTTTTCATCCGGCAGATTCCAGTATTTCCTCATTTCCTCTCTGAGTGCTCTTTGCTTTGTGCAGGCCACTGTAGCATGAAATGCATTTTCAGTTGCATTACCACAGACCTTGCAAACTCTATCCAATTCAAGTGTCTTTTTGTGCTTATTCTCCTTTGTGGGCAGAGAGTCAGTGGCAGTTCTCCAAGCAAAAATATGAATTTTGTGAGGAACTTTAGCTTTCCATACTAAATTCCATAAGCTTTCCCTGCCATTAGCATAGATTGCCGAAGAACTTACACCCGGACCATCCTGCAAAGACTTACCCAGCTTGTAGGCACTTCTTACCGAGAACATACCATTTTTTTCATAGTTCCATGCGAGAGTATCTTCCATAGGAATAGAGGGAAGTCTGATTTTGTAGATCTCCTCAGCATCAAAACTGAAGAACAAATTGTCAATGATTTGCCTGTTCCATTCTTTAGATTGAGGATCAATTAATTGATGGACCCATCTGAGTCTGTTCCTACACTTCATGGTCTGGATCGAGAGGCCCGAATGACGAGGAATCCAGTTATCCCGCATTATTTGGATACTTTTTCCATCACCTACCCTCCAGACGGTTCAAGCCCATATTCAATTCCTCTCCATACCGGAGAAGCATCAGACGTGAAAACCGTATCTAACAATTTTCCTTTTGGGTAATATTTAGCCTTCAACACTTTGGCACATAAGCTATTCGGTCTTTGAATGAGTCTCCACGCTTGTTTAGCAAGAAGAGCTTGATTGAAGATACGCATATCACGAAAGCCCAGACCACCCTCATATTTCGGCTTTGTCATTTTTTCCCAGGACATCCAATGTACCTTTCTTTTAATCTTCTCGTCTCCCCACCAGAAGTCTCTCACCAGCTTTTCATATTTATCACAAAAACCTGCACTCATCTTGAAAATACTCATGGTATAAGCGGGTAAAGCTTGGGCAACGGACTTTACCAGGATATCTTTTGCACCATATGACATGAATCTTTCTGACCAATCAGTAAGTCTCTTCGTGAACCTCTCAAAGATTGGTTGGAAATGAGATTCTTTCATCCTTCTTCCGGTGTAGGGAGGCCAAGGTACTTTTCCTCAAAAATAGAAGATGTGAGATCCAAGGTATTTAAGACCTCTTCCTGGATTTCCTCTGTGCAGGTGCTACTAAAAAGGATCGAGCACTTACTAGGACTCAAAAGTTGGCCCGTACCCCTCTGGAAAACATTTAGGGCAGACTTGACACTCTTTGCTTGTCCCCTTCCGCTTTAAAGAAAAGCAAGCTATCATCAGCAAACAACAAATGTGAAATTCCTGGAGCTTCTTTTGCAACCTTCAGGGGAGTAATGTTCGACGCATCGCATTCTGCTTCAAGTGCGCGGGATAAACCTTCAGCAACAAACAGAAAAAGGTACGGGCTTAAGGGGTCTCCCTGACGAAGCCCCCTTGAAGGATAAAATGGTTCCAACACTTCCCCATTCAATTTGACTGCATATCTGACCGAACGGACGCATGTCATGACCCAAGAGACCCATTTCTGACAAAATCCATATTTCACCAAGACACCCTCAAGGTAATTCCACTCAACACGGTCATAAGCCTTAGTGAGGTCCAGTTTGTAAGCACAATGATTGTCTTTCACATTCTTGCTCTGCTGGATCTTATAAAAACATTCAAAAGCTATTGATGCATTGTCTGAAATCATTCTACCAGGGATGAAAGCACTTTGAGTTTCAGAGATAAGCTCATGGAGGAAAGGTCTAAGCCGATTTACCAAGCACTTTGAAATGATTTTGTAGATTACGTTGCAGAGACTTATTGGACGGAAATCCTGAAGCTTCTATGGGGAATTACCTTTTGGAATGAGGACAACCACTGTATCATTTATGCCCTCCGGCATAATGCCATTTGCAAAGAAACTTTTAACCGCATCAATAACATCTTTTTTCAGCTCAGTCCAGTTTCTTTGGAAGAATCTAGCCGCGTCACTGCCTGGGGCCTTTAGAGGACCAATTTGAAACAAAGCGTCACTGATCTCCAGGTCAGTAAAATCCCGGCAGAGAGACTCATTTATGTTCCGTGTTACTTTTGCATCAAAGAGGTTTAGCAAAACATCCGGTTCAATACTATCATCAGCTTCATACAGTTTTTTGAAAAAATCTGTAGCCATTTTTGCGATCTGATTCTTTTCCTGGATCCAATTCCCCTCTGCATCTTTAAGCTTGTTAATCTTATTTTTCTTCTGTCGCCAAGTGGCTTTTCGTTGGAAATATTTGGTGTTTTGTTCTCCCTCTCTGATAGTATTGACACGGGAACGTTGGCGCCAAAGCATCTCTTCCCTGTAAAGATATTCGTCTAATTCCTTTGAGCATCTCTGGATCAACTCATCACGCTGATTTGAGGGAACCAAATCCCATAATTTATCCAGCCGTTTCCTTAGCTTCTGGACTCTGAACCGGACAGATCTGAAAGTTCTCCTACTCCACCCATATAACTCCTGCTGCACCTTTTTCAGTTTCTTTGACACGCCCTCGAGACCCAAACCTAGAGCATCACTATTATTCCAAGCATTTTTAATTTCATCAGCCAGGGAGGGGTCCCTCTCCCACATGTACTCATACCTGAAAAGCCTTGGCCCCCTATCAGAATTATCTTGACCCATATAATTCAACAAAAGTGGAAAGTGATCAGATCGTTGGGTGGTAATATGAGTTACAGTAGCTTGTGTGAAGATATCCTGCCAACATGGAGATGCAACAGCCCGGTCAATCCTTGCCTTCACATTTCTAGCTCCTTGCTTTTTGTTGTCATATGTCCATGGTCTGCCTTCGAGGCTCACAATCTAGCGAAGCATGCTTTGAAACTGGGGGTAGGCCGCCATGTTTGGTTAGGCAACCCTGGTGAACTTCAGTTCGTCCCTGTAAATGTAATGATGGTTTAATAAAAGCTTCGGTGATTGTCTCAAAAAAAACAAGAGTCAGATTTTCAGCTAAGCACATCCATTTTGTCTTGCAACGTAGTGATTTTCCTTCAAAAAATGGTAAGCAAGTCCGTAAAGAAACTAAGGTGCATGCACGACAAGCCATCAAGTGATTAATCCATGCATGTATATATACTTATATAAAGTCATACACATATTGTATAAAAAGGTAACTTTGGTTGTTATTCTATATACTGGAACCATATCGAAATAATTTGATATATACCGAGACTCAAACGTATTTTTAACTTCATATCATATTTACTGAAGCATCAATACCATACAAACCAAAAAAAATCCTATAAACCAAACCATATGAACCGAATAAATTGAATGTGCAGAGTTAAGAAAAAGCCAAACAGATGAAAAATAAACAAACGAAAGAGACAAAGCCCCTAACA
>NC_041390.1:12271633-12287704 GCF_002162155.2 Triticum dicoccoides
TCCGAGCGGCGTCCCTATACGGAGTGAGTGTTATATACCTCGCTCGAGACCTTTCTCTTTGGCGCCTTGTGCAGTAGTTACCAAAATCAGAGCTCACGCCCGCCCCTCTACGGGCCGGCCGAAAGACGATGCAGCATGCTCGATCCAACGAACATGTCATTCGTTCATTTGATAAAAAAAATGGATGACTAGTTTACAATTAACTGGCTGACCGTTAACCAAATGACATTAACCATGGTGTCGACCATCAATTTTCTCAGAAAAAAAATATCACGAACTAGAAAACTTCACGAAAAAAGTTCACCAATTCTAACAAGTTCATGAATTTGGGGGAAGTTCGCGAATTTGAATAAAAAATCTCAAAAACTGAAAAATCTTCATAAATTTGTTAAAATTTTACAATCTAACAATAACTTTGCGGCTGTTGAAAAAGTTAGTGGATTTAGAGAAACTACATGAATTTGAAAGAAGTTCTCAAAATTTGAAACCGCGAATTTGAAAAAGTTCATAAATTCTTAAAAAAACCTGAATTTGGAAAAGATAATGTATTTTATATAATTTCACACAATTTCAAAAAATCATGAATTTGAAAAAGGTTCTTGAATTTAAAAAAGTTTCATGGATTTTAAAAAGCTCAAGAATTTGAAAATAGTTTTTCAATTACAAACATTTACGCATTCCATAATTTATTGAATTTGATTTTTTTTTTGCATATTTGAGCAATTCACGAATTTGAAAAAAAGATTATGAAACGAATAAAAGGAAAATGTAAAAGACAAATACCCAGATGGAAAAGCGAAAGGCCAGGGTGGAAGCTTCTAGAAGCTTCGCAAAACTAGCAGTGGATGTTTATGGGGAAAAGTGCTCATTTCACATCTGATGCATGCGCTGTCGAGAATAAAGAAGTAATATAATGGGCCGAGCCCAAGGTGGAAGGGTATGTGTGTGCTGATTTGCTACAATGCCTATAACTGGTGTTAAAGGGGCAAACAGTATTCGGGATCGCTCTCGATGACTAAAGGAAGGGTGCTCGCCCACAACACCCAAACATGGGTCGGGCTTAGTAGCTTCAATCTCTAAATGTTTAACCGAGAAATCAAAGTAGTTAGCTGGCATTAGACATTTCCTCGTTTTTACATTTGTTTTTTTTGTTTTGTTTTCTTATTTAATTTTCATTTTACTTTTTTGAATGAATAATGCTTTTATGATAAATAAATTCTTTATGTGTGGAAAATTAAAATTGTTTGTGCACATGTAAAAAAATTGATCAAAGTTTTAAAAAATATTTGTCAGATATTTATAAAACATTCATCATGTATTATAAAATGTTCGTCCTTGTTTGAAAACTCCTCGACATGTATTTAAAAAATATTAATTTACATAAAATGTTCAAATGCTTATTAGAAGTAATTTGTGGCTGGTTATTTAAAATTTATGCATCATGTATTTGAAAACACTTCACTGTGTATGTAATTTTTCTATCCACCATATAAGACATCATTTTTAACATGAAAAGGAAAAAATAAGTGGAAGAAAATTAAAAAATAGAAATATGATAAAACATAAACAAATAGGGTAAAATTAAAAGGGAAGTATGATAGAGTAAGTAATAAGAATACTGAAAAAAGAAAGGAAAAGGAATAAATGTAAAAAAAACAGAAGGAGAAGATTAAGAATGATAAAAGAACAATCAGAAAATGTCAAAAATATCGGCCTTCAAAGGTCCTTGTGAACGAAAACTATGCGGAAAAAATATGAACAAAGTTGGCGGTCAGTTGGGCAGGAGGTGAAAAAAAAAGGCTCCTAATGGGTTTGCCCATTTAGGCTATGTTGTGTGCGATTGGCCCTTAGGGTGCTATGAGCAATATACAGTTTGCATCTGTCCAGTGTGTTACACATGGAATAGGATTCGGCATACGAACCTAATGATAATGAAACAGGTATTGGGCCGTGGACTTACTCGATGAGACATTATTATTTACTAAATAATTAAATTTATTCATAAAATAATGAAAAAGGAAACAAGAAATGTGAAAAAAAGAAAAGGAGAAAGGAATTACATTTACAGAAAATAACTAGGGCAAACTGAAAAATGTAATATATTTTTAAAATAAAATGAAATAGAAAATAAAAGAAAAAAGAAGTCAAAAGTAAAAAAAAAAGGTACACACACAGAGAAACAAAACAAGTTGTCGACTAGGCAGGAGAGAGAAAATGGTACTAGTGGGCTGGCCCACTGGAGCGCTACTTTGGGCGATCCGCCCATATGAGCGACACATAGTATTTGTAACTATGAAGTGTGTTACGCGTGGATAGGATCCAGTACGGTGCATGGGCCACAAGGTCGACACCATTCATATATGGTCGAGGCCTTTCTCAATGAGAGTCGAGTGGGTTGGAGGGGTGAGTTGGTACTCAGCCTAATAATAATAATAATAATAATAATAATAAATAATAATAATAATAATAATAATAATAATAATAATAATAATAATAATAATAATAATAATAATAATAATAATAATATTTTTCTCTCAAAAAAATAAAGAAGAATAAGAATACTGGTGGTGAAATAAAAATCTTAAGAGAAGTTTCACGGGCACCTTGATGAATTTCAAGCTGGAACATAAGCCTCCTAAAATGTCAGCTTATTGAGTTTTCTCCTCTTAATGTCAACTTTGAAATTTTACATGGCTAAAAAAAGTCCTCTTTCAATAACTCAGACTCCAAGCATGACACTGCCACTTTTTTCTTGCATTCTTTTTTCTACCTTTTTTCATTATCACACAATGCCCCAACACAACAGGGTAACATTTCTCATGCTATCTATCTGAAGGAGGCTGGATGAGCTTACTACATACATGGACCTCGTATATGTACATCTGGGCAAAGGAAATACAAACCACAAAGCACATTCCAGACAGCCTAACAAGTGACAGTAGCCAGCACATGGTGGAACAATGAGCGTGTATAAAACTGGCATTGGAATAAACACCGCCCAAGCTTACTTACAATCAACACATAACAACTGACAACATTCATAATCATACCACACCAAACACCACCACACACACAAACGCACAAATCATCACCATCACCATTTTTGCCAATAATTTCATAATGTAACAAACAGCACACTCCCAGAAACAATGAGGCTCATGAGCTCATGCATGTTGAGTAGTTGAATGCCCACTCTATGATTTATTTCTCATTTTCTCGAGAACTCTGGGCAAAGATGATCAAACCAAATCAGATCAAATTGGAGGCCACACGAAGGCGATGCATATGTAGAGAACACCCCAAACCAACCAAGCATGAAGCAGGGCAAGCAGCGGACACACGGTGGGAGAAGCCTTCGTTATGCAAGTCTACATAAGTTGACCGCACACTTTGTTTTGTTCCTTAATTGCCCGAGAGCTTGAGCAAGGATGATGAAACCTAACCAAATCAAACTAGAAGTCACATCACCAATCAAGGTAATGCAGATGTAGAGAGAACACCAAAAACAAATCAAGCGAGAAACAGGGAGAGTAATGAACACAGTCACACAACAGGAAAGCTTTAGTTATGTAGGAGGTAGCACTGCATACTTGATGATTATGCATATTGTGTTGAAAGAATCTCAAGATCAATCCACTGAAGAGATGGATTACCTGCAACATATAAACCAACACTGGCGCAGACGAGTAACCAACATACTATGTTGATCTTTTATGCCAAAAATAGAGTGGTAACAAAGTTCAACACAAAGAGCTTATTAACACAATGTACATACTGAGGAACATATGCATAGATGAGATGGGACTAGATGTAAACCTCACCTTAGTACGGTGCCTCTAGGCAGATGGGCCTTGTAGTACAATGAGTGGCTTGGCTTGTAGAGGGACACATGGTGGTTCTCCTCCAACCCGCTTCACTCCAGGTTGTCCCACCATTCCTTCTAGCAACCACCTTGGATGACTTAGTGTTGCGTCCGATGACAGGAAGATGCCTCAGGCACCAGCAGCCCGTGATCTTGATGGTATCGAGTCTAGGGGCATATATCATGTGCCCACAAATACACTACAACATGGGGAGCTAATACAGGTGGATGCGCCTTAGCTTTGGAAAATCTGTAATTTTATCCTGCTCTTGAATCTCAAGGCCCAAAGAGAATACCTCCCCGAGGTCACCAAAGTACACTATCGTGAGGGTTTGCTGTCCACACAGTGTGTCTCTCCCCCATATGGATAAGGGGAGCACATGTACGAGCAGGGGACAGTGGTCTAGGTGCAAGAAACGGAAGTTTTCAACTGGTTTGTCCCAAATGTAGCATTCAAATAGGATATGGGCAGAATGTGTCCATGCAATAAAAGATGTTCACGTCACGACTCTCGAGAAGACTGCAGACTCTATGTAACTTGGGACACCTCTCCACCCGGCACCAAAATAGACTATTCCATCCTGATTACAAAACCTCTGCCAACCAAGTATAATTCTCCTACTTTCATAATCAGACTCATTTTAATGAGTCACTCATTCTCATTTTAACGAGTGAAACATATGAGTTCTTAATATAGTCGGCCTCAACATTGGCATATCCATCGTGTATTTTCAAAAAGTATCCATGCATCTCAACATGTTAAAACAGTATGGCCTTAACATTTTGAAAAGCATGAACATGAAAATAAATCATCATATGTATTAAAACAACATTCATCACATATTAAAAAATTGTAGTGTTTTATAAAAAAGTTCCATCCTGCATTAAAAGGATCATCATGTTTTCAGAAAGGTTCATCGCACATTTAAAGTTGTTTGTCGCATTTTCCGAAAATGTTCTATCTATATTAAATTAATGTACGCTGTATATTAAAAGATTGTTCATCATATATTTAAGAAATGTTAGTCGTGTATTAAAAAAGTGTTCATCGTATATAAAAGTTCTTCATCATTGTTTAAAAAAAGTTTCATCAGGTACTAAAATGTGTGTATTACAAGGTTCTTGGTGATTTTAAAAATAATAGTGTGTACTGATAAATGTTCGTCACATATTAAAAGCGGCCCGTCATGTTATAGAAAAGGTACATCATGTATTATAAATTGTTCATTTCTTATTAAAAGCTGTTCACCGAGTTTACTGCAAAGGCCCATTAGGCCATTATCTATTCATTAAATATCAGTCGCCTATTGAAGAATTGTTCATTATATATTCAATAAATATTTGTTGTGTATTTCAAAATGTCCATTGCATAATTATTTATCATCTACTTTAAAAATGGTTACATAATAAAATAAGTGTTCATGCATTTAAATATGTTCATGTAAATTATAAAATGTTATCACATACTTTTTATCAAATATTTATGTTTTTGAGAAGTGATCATTCATTTAAAAAAACGTTGGTGTATTTTTCAAATAGATAATCAGAAATAAACAAAAAGAAGAAGAAAAGAAAATCTAAAAGGGGTTCCCATTTTTTAATCCTTTCACGTGTATATTGAAGGGTTTTATAAGGAGGCGCATGCAAAATTCCACTAATAACATTCCATGTCTGAACCTCGATGCTGCATTGCGTGGGGACGTACATGGAACCAGCGAACAAGAATACTACAAGCAAAGACTCAGCAAAAGGCTTCTAGATTGGAGTGAGCTGTATTTATACTCAGGTAAGAAAGAAATTATGATAAAGTCTGTAGTGCAGGCAATACCCACATATGTCATGGGTGTTTACATATTACCAGCTTCTGTTTATGATGACTTAACACATATGATGAGACATTATTGGTGGGGTCTAGAGAGTGGAAGAAAAAGATGGCTTGGCCCAGTTGGGAAAAGAAGTACTTACCCAAAGCAATGGGCGACATGGGGTTTAGGGACATGAGAGCTTTTCACCAGGCCCTGTTAGCTAAATAGGCCTGGCGTATGTTGGATACCCTTGATAGCCTTTGTGCCCAACTACTGACAACAAAGTATTACCCAAATGGGAATTTGTTGTACACTGTATTTCCAACTAGCTGGTCACTATATGGAAAGGGATTGTGCATGGGCTTGATCTTCTAAAACAAGGAATTATATGGCGGGTCGGAGATGGCTCCTTAATTTGGCGGCATCCATGGATACCCGTATGATCATAATCTCCGGCCTGCCACGCCGAAGCAGAATTGCCGAAGCAGAATTGCAGATATAATTGGGCTGCGGATTTTTTTGGATGAGCATGGAGCTTGGAACGTGCAGAGGCTGAGAGAGCACTTTGGGAGTTGGATTTTCATGAAACTATAAAAGTTTGAACTTCTCCTAGAAGGGGACATGATTTTATTGCATGGTTCCCAGGAAAGAATGGGATATTCTCAGTAAGCAGTGCGTATATGTTAGCAACTATGGAACAAAACATGGCGGTCGCGAGGGGTTCTTCGAACTCACACCCGACCGGAGAAAGATTGTGTTAGAGTTGTGTCGAATATTATTGTACAAAGTTAGGTTACAGTTGGACTTGGAGTCGTACGGTGTGTAGACAAGATACGGAGTCTTGTCCAAATAGGACACTTGTATCCTAGGCCTCTCATATATATCGGGGGTAGACACACAATGTAACCTATGCCAACATAATAGCACATACACGCGAGGGAAATGGCAGCGTGTGCCGGCGCCCGAGCGGCCGGGGTGCGGTATTGTAGCGGTGTCATGGGAAGGAGCGCATGTAGTCAGGCCCCGGGGATGTAGCCATGATGGTGAACCTCGTTACCAAATCTCAGTGTTGCGCTCGTGTGATTGCTTGGTCTTCGGTAGATCGACGAAGCACCTCGGATTTATTCTAACAGACCGGTATGACAGTGTATTTGGGAATCGCAAGTTCTAAAGATGCGTATTTTGGATTTGAAAGTGGCCTCTGGTGCGTTGACAACAAACATGTGCAAAAAGTTTAGACATATATTTCAAAAAGAGAGACATGACCGTTATGTGGAGACAGACAGAGAGAGAGAGAGAGAGAGAGAGAGAGAGAGAGCAATCAAAACTGGTCACATGCGATCATGTGTGCCTACTTTGGGATGCATGCATCAGGTCTGGTTGCTACCTGATCGGGAGTCTCTAGTTTGATACGGGTTCAGACTGGCTGCTGAATGTACTGGCCAACTTTCGAGAGGATATGCGGGATCGCGTCATCATGTTGATTTGGAGGATATGGTCATTGCAGTCAACGTTAGCACATGGGAAGGACGATGTTCCATCTCCCACTGCCCCGGCAGATTATCTCCAAAGTTATTTGAGGTCACTTGATTTATCTATAGGAGGTACAGTACAGAAGATATCATTAAGGGGAAGATGCCGATGAAGGAGGAAGGTCTAGTCATATATGAGAGTGGGGTAACCTTGGCTTTGCCATGGCCACCACCACCGGCGATCAGGGCGACCTTATCCGTGGATGGGGCATTCTCCACGGCGGATGGAACAATGGAGGCCGGCATGGTTCTGAGGAGGCACGATGAAAGCATCATTTTTGCTGCATACCTTTGCACTTGAAGCAGAATTGCATGCAATCATGTAAGGTATGGCATTGGCGGTCCAACGCTGCAATGATCCTATTATAGTCCAATCGAACTCTTCGGACTCTTGGGGGGCATTGACGGCGATGACAGGGGACAATTTAACCCGGTCGACATATGGGCATTTGGTGGCTCATACGAAGCATCTTACGGTAGGTCAAAAGTTTATTCCCACGAAAATTAAGCGTGGGCAAAATATGGTAGCAGGTCGGTTGGCTTTATATAGTCGTATTGAGAGTCACAACCGGAATTGCACCCTATGCCGACGGCCCTGACCGTCGGCATAGCCCTGATTGGCCGTCGGGACAGGCCTATGCCGACGGCCGCCGGCAACATATATATCCGTCGGCGTAGCTCGGGAGGCCGTCGGCATAGGCCCTATCCCGACGGTGTCCGTACATCTATGCCGACGGCCCTGGCCGTCGGCAACGTTACCGCCTAACGGCGGCCGCCGTTAAGTGATGACCAACGGCTACTCGCCACGTGGCGAGATGCGCCACGTGGCGAGCAGGCGTTACTCCTGGAAGCAGGGTTATGCCGACGGCCTAGCCGTCGGCTTAGTTTGAAATTACACCGACATCTAGGCCGTCGGCATAGCCCTGCCACGTGTTAGTATCTGGGCACTCCTGGGGCGGGGCTATGCCGACGGCCGGACCGTCGGCCTAGTTTGAAACTACGTCGACGGCTAGGCCGTCGGCATAGCCCTGCCGAGGAGTGCCCAGTTGCTGACACGTGGCAGCTATGCCAACGGCCTAGCTGTCGGCCTAGTTTGAAACTACGCCGACGGCTAGGCCGTCGGCATAGCTGCACGTGTCAGCAACTGGGCACTCGCGCCAGCTCTATGCCGACGGGCTAGCCGTCGGCATAGTTTGCATTTGATTTTTTTTCTTTTTTCTGTTTCTTTTCAGATCAATTCAATTCAAATATGCAATAGATACATATGATGGAAATGCACATATAGAACACATAGGTATCATCTCGCACCGTCACAACAATATATGCATAAGCATCATCACAAAGGACCATCAAAAGTAACTGAAAGGATCATCATCACCACACACAAGTCATCTAAAGGATCATCATCACCACATACAAGTCATCTAAAGAAACATAAGCATAAGCACACAAGTAACCGAATGACTTAAGCGCCAGGACGTCGAGCACCGTGGAGGTCGTCACCGCCAAGACCGCCGAAGCCCAGGTCATCACTGCTAGCGGCAGCGCTATCGCCAAGACCGCCTCCACCTCCGCCTCCGCCTCCGTGGATCGGAGTGGTCGGGCTCCGTGACTCGGGAGTCCTGCGAAGACCACCACCAACGGTTGATCCACCGGTTCCCTGGATGTTGAAAAGACATATTAACGGGATATATGACTGTGTTGAAAGGCATGATATGCTTTGGGTGAATATATTGGGGATGAACTAACCGGCGAGGGGCCAGCGTTCTGTGCCACAAACTCCTCAAAGGTCAGCAGCCTTGGTTGTGCTGGAGGACCTTGTGCTGGTTGCAATTGAGGACACCTACCGGCCGCCATTTCTTGAAAAGCGTGCTGCATCTGGCGATCCCTCTGCTCATGGTATGCATGAAGGCTCTCGTGCCACGCCATGGTCTCCTGGCGTGTGTACTCCAGGTAGGCCTACGGTATGACATGATGGAACTCATAAAAGTACTAAATGCGAAAAATAAAGTGAGCAATGAAGATAAGAGGGAAAATACTTATAGATTGTCGCTCCTGAAAGAGGGACTGTGACTGTGCACTGGTCATTGGCGTGCTCGTGCGCTGGCTCAGGCTCGGGTCGATCCGACGGAGCTGTGTGTAGGAGATAGTAGGAGTGATCACAGCATCAAGAACCACCTCCCGACCGTGCTCCTTGGGCCCCATGCCCACCACCACCCTATCGCCCAGATTCACCGCAATGGGGTCAGGTGTGTCAGGATGTAACCTCAGATACCCATCGGAGTAGGCCTTCTTCCTCTGTGCAGTCTTCTTTCCGTAGTACTTGGGCTCGCCAGGCTTGGAGTCCTTCCGCGTATGGGCGATCTCCCACGCCTCCATGTGTGAGAGCGTCCGCTTCAATTTCTCCTCCTGCACCACCAAACAGAGGTTAGTCATACATAAGAAAGTGAAGGTAAATAGAATAAGAAGAATGTTTAATGGGGTTAGTCATACATTAAGTGTCTTGTGGAGAAAGTGGTTTCGGTTTCCATGAGCATGTACTCCCTCCTTCCCTCGGTTAGCCTTGTTTCTGTTTCTCATAGCCGCCCAGGCTCCAGCCTCATCACACCAAAGATCCACCAATGCCACCTAGGACTCGTCTTTTCCATAACACCAATTTGGACACACCTACATAATGAAAGCATGATGGCATGTCAACACGGAACGGTGAAATGTACCACAAACATCGGAATGAAAAATCTTTTATACTTATTGCCAAGTACTCAGGCCTCTCCAAGGTAATGCCCATCCTCCGCGCTTCTTCCTTGGTCATCTTCACACCAAAAGCGTCGTGATAGTATGTCGAGATGGACACATAGCGCACCTCGTACCGCATCTGGCGGGCCTTCTTCTTGCATTGGCACAACACGATCTGGTCGGCTCTGGCCCTGTGCTCCGAAAGAACTCGATAGAATTTCTACAATCATGCATGAAACAAGAATGGAAGAAGCCATGGGTTAAATCATTCATGAAACTAGAATGGACTTGTGCTTCTGAAGAGAACTCTTCCAGAAAGTAGTGATCACGGCATTGGCATGGGTCCCATCACTACACCACAACACCGAATTGGGGGCAATTAACTGCCGGGAGAAATACAAGAATGAGGGCAAATCATCTGCCGGGGATTTTGTTATTGCCGGTAGAAGTGCATAACGGCAGAGAAACTGCCGGTAGAAGTTAATGAGCAAGGGCATGCGCACTGCCAGTAATAATGTCCACATCTTAGGTCATAAAAACGGCCGGGAGAACTGAACTACGGCCCACTATCTGCCGGGCCTGCATGTGGCACGAGCCCAAAATAATATTTGGCCCAAATGCGTGCTGGCGCGGGAGAGCGTGCGACATTTCCACTCAAAAGAATTACAGCCACCGCTCAAAAAAAAGAAGAAGATTTACAGCCACCACACGACCTGTTCTCCCCCCAAATCGAACCCTCCCCGGACCTCCTCCTCGACCGCCGCCGCCGCCCCCTCTGCCGTTGGCCACGCCCTCCACCACCACCCCTTTGGTTGATCTGTGCGACCCCATCGGGATCTATGGCGGCGGGGCTTGGATCTCGGCGTCGCCTCCCTCGATACGCCTGCGACGTCATCGTCACCTCCCTCCCTTCGAGACCACCACCAGAACTGGTCGACGATGCCGGTCGCCTCCATCTCTTCTTTACGGTCCATCACGCCGACGAGCATAGGTGGACTCCCCACCATGGCTTCCTATCCGCCAACGGCGAGCGTGGTGTCCCATCTCTACTATGGTGGTACAATACTTTCCTCAGATCCGTCTCGGTGGAAACCCGATGCAGGTGAGATCTTCCTTACCAAGGTTGTTAATCTTTTCTTCTCTGCTCGATGAGAACTCATGGTGCGCGTTGTCCAGTTGTCCGTATGAAGGGAGATTTCCCCTTCCACCGAGTTACTACTGAGCGTGTTCCTTGTTGTTTTTTCCTTTTCCTACCAAATTGATGCAGGTGCTATTAGTGAAAGGATTGGAGACTGGTTCTAGCGGTGGTTGGTTTGTTTGAGGAATTCCTAGTGCTCGTGATTTGTAAAGGGTTTCAGCCAGGTTAGTGTATATTTCATTTTGTTATCTTAATACGCAAGTATATGTGCCTATTTCATTTGCTTGTATCCATCCTTTTTAGTACATGGATCGGTCTTTATTTATTCAGGTTCAGACATTGCGCAACTGAAGACTGCGTATACTAGTCGAAGGCACGAGCTATGCACGTGTTCTTCACTCACTCATCCGTTTATTTGAGCAACATTCATTTTCAGATGGGAGTAGTATGTATGCCATTGAGTATTAAATCCCGTCCAAAGGATTAGCAAGTTGCTGCTTCAAAACTTGGTAGATACAAACGATTAGTGCTCTATACAAGCTACTCCCTCTGTTCCGAAATATAAGTCTTTAGAGATTTCATTATGAATCATATACAGAGCTAAATGAGTGAATCTACACTCTAAAATGCATCTATATACATCCATATATAGTTCATAGTGGAATGTCTACAAAGACTTATATTTAGGAACGGAGGGAGTAGTTTTTACGGAGTAGAAGGAAGGTTACTCTAGTCATCGTTGTTTCCCGATCATAGCTACAAAAGATCTTGAATAGCATAGTTTCACCAGTGGGCCCATTTGGAGCTATCAGGATTCCAGAAAGGTCCTGGAGTCGTTTTGGCGCCTGCCCGTACATAGCGAATCTAAGAAATGTCAACCATTAGATCTCTTGGGCAAGGTACTGATGAACGGTGGATATTCATTTTATGGAACAAATCAATGACTTGTATTTGCTCTCGAGTCTGCGCGGACTGCTAATCCAAATTCAAAAAGTTGTTTACTATAGTAGTAGGGAAATGTAGCGCTCTATAAAGTTTTTGGTGCCTCCATCTGAAAGAGATAAATTTATAGACATGAGTGTGGATTTGATATTAAAAATTTCTCTACAAAAGTACCTACTTTTCTGCCATGATTTACCATCTAGCTAATTGTTTCATAGGAGTTCAATACTGAGGTAACATTTTTCTCTCTCAAACTTGTGCTTGAATGTACCAATGAAGATGCTCTTCACAACTCTAATTCTTGGTGCCAATGGCTATTCTTCCATTTACTATGATTAAGTGCTCTTTGTGCTAATTCTTGATGTTAAAAGAAAACGAACTTTGACTAATGAACATGTAGTTGGAATGAACAAGTACCCTTGTTTATCTCCGTTGATCGATTGATGTGAGATCATTTAGTTCACTCGTCATCATGCACATATACTTCAGATAGAGAATCTCTTTCTGTCTCTTCTCTGTTTGCTACAAATATAGACTGAAAGTGGAGTACTGCTTCTAGAGTTTAAAGATTTGAGCTTGCAAAAGTGTTAGTTCTCTGATATGAAGTTTATTATTTATGTTCTGTGAAAGTTGTTGTCTGAATGTGATATACCCATACATTATATAAAGAACAAGTTCACATAGATACCAAAAATTATGCTTAAACTTTCATGCCATCTAATAGATAATAGTTTCTGTATACTTTTCAACTTCGCAAGCATTGCAGTAACTATATTGTCACAAGAAATTATATATTTTGAGAAGCTTCTACAAGATCTTGATATCACTTGTGTTCTATCGCTTGATCCTGTGCTTGAGAAGGTGATTCCCTAAATTGCACAACTCCGAAAACTTGTACGTGATTTGATTTTCTTCTGGTGGTCACACTTACATCCTTCAAGGATCATCCTTATCAGTTATTACAGTAAATTTGTCGATTTAGCGTTTTAATTGCTATTTGCACTATTAGGAGTATCTCCTGGAAAAAAAAACTTCTACAGACCAACATGACTAATGTATGTGTGTTGTGTTAGATATATATTTGGTTATGAGTTACTGCTTTTGTGGTCATGGGGAAATTAATCATTCCATGATCTCAACGTTGTAGTATTTTGCGCAAATTTGTGAAGTTCAACGTCTTAGTGTCATGGCTCAGGACTAAATTTTCTTGAGTTATCACATCAAAACTTGAAATGTGAAAATCAAACTACTTTTGCTTACTTGATTCTTTTGAGCGTGCATATGAAACAATGGTTATCTATGTTGCTTGCCTGTGCTATCAGCTACTGTGATATATCTTTCATACTTATATACACATTATGCTTGGACATGTGTTGTTTGTGCGAAAGGAAACATCTACTCCCTCTGTTCCTAAATATAAGTCTTTTTAGTGGTTTCATATGGACTACCACATACGGATGTATATAGACATATTTTAGAGTGTAGATTCACTCATTTTGCTTCGTATGTAGTCACTTGTTGAAATCACTAGAAAGACCTATATTTAGGAATGGAGGGAGTAGTATTTTGTAATGCTTGAACTCAGGGTAGTCACTACTTAAATATTTCTCCATGTAATCGAGTAAGAACAGTTCTTCAGAACATATTATCGTTTTCATCTTCAGACATCTTGATAGGAAGCACCAGGGAATGTTTGCAGTTTCAATTTATATTGTACGTAAAGGATTGTAGATATGCTCTCGGCCAGTGAAAACTTCTAAATGATCTATGCACTATGGCAGTGCCGCGGTGGATACTTCTAAATGACTGCACACATGTTTTATTAAGTCTTATCAGTATAGGGAGTTCAATAATCTTTTGGTGCTAAACAAGTGGATGCTACTACTGAATACTAAATCAGTAAAACACTGTAGGAGTTTTACAAGAAAGCTTTGGGTAAAAAGATTTTTGTGTTGTGCTGTTTATTCCCATTGGTCGATCGATGTGAGATCATCTAGTTCAACTGTCATCATGCACATATACTGTTACATGGAAGAAAAATAACTAGCTAGAGAACTTATTTATGTCTCCTTTCATTTTGCTGCTAAGACAGACTGAAAGTGGAGTACTCTTCTAGAGTTTAATTGTTATTACATGCTGCTTTTATAAGGTTGGGGTCTTCAATCTAGTTTTTACTCAATAAGTTACTGTTTCTTAAGAATAACATGAAGCATGGATTCTTATATGTTCCATGTATTATGTCAGGGCAAGTAATTATCAGCTGAGCAAAGGCTACAACATGTTAGGAGGAGAAGTTTGAATGGAGGCAGAGAGTACACTTGGTAAGTCATATATCCAACCTGAACTTATTTACTCATTTATTATTTTTGTTCTAGTCCGAGTCTAAAAAGATGGTTTGACAAACGGGGGTGACATTCTGTACACACGTGCGCATCTACCATTCATGCTTGTGAAGCATTTAAAATAAAATAAAATTGAATATGGCCAAATTTGGGTTCCAAGTTTTGCCATGCTGTCATGACTTCGTATTAGTTTGCCCCCTTCAACATGTAAAACTATGAACCTGACCATATTTTATTTGGAACATTTAGATGATGTGTCAGAAGAAAAACAAAAGGAAACAATGAGAAAGAAAACAAACGGCAATCTACTTACATCTGACGTGTAAATTCTAATGTGCCAAAAATTTCTCTTTTCAGGAAATAGAATGGAAAAAGGAAGAAGAGACAATGCTGAAGCACAAGAGCGAGAGGCTAGCGGAAGTTAAAGCAATAAACTATAAGCATTTTGAATGATTAGGGCCTCGCGTTGTTGGGAACATTACAGCCGTGGGGAAAGCTAATTTGTGTTGCTAGTTTAGCATAGAAGCCACTATATGCTCATTTTGGCCATGTGTCGCATCCAAAACATATGTAATTTTCCTTTTGTTGCACAACACCCTTATATATGGGCGTTTCTAGAAACCTATGTATTTGGTCGTTAATTTTATTGAATGAAGGTAAGTTTTACTATGAGGCCCATATGTGAATTATGAAATTGTGTCATTTGTTTTGATTGCCTCCACAAAATGAATGCATATTAAATTAGCGATTTGTGGCCCAAATCAATTTGCTTATGCTAGTGAAATCAACGTGATGGCATATTAACTGCCGGGTAAACAAGCTTGTGCCGGCCGTTACATTGCCGGTAACTGTAGTTTATATGCCATGGTCAATCTGCCAGGAGAAAATAAACTACCGGCAAATAAATGTGTGGGGGCAGTTAAACTGTCGGGAGAAGTTTATCTGCCGGGAGAACTAATTCCCGGCAGCCGTTCTCGTGGCAGTTCTATCTGCCGGGAGAATTGCTCTCCCGGCAGTTTATCTGCCCCCTTAAGTGGTTTTTTCCGGCAGATTACATGCCATTTCATTGGTGTTGCGGTGTAGTGCATGGTGCGCGTGGATGGCCTCTTCCCAGTGGTCCCAGCTCGTGGCCAAAACCCGATGGTCCGGGTGCCTCACTGGATCCGGGTAATACAACCCCGGCCAGTGTAACTTCAGCAAGACGGTGATGAGGCCGTTGGGAATACGGACCCCTTTAGAATATATCCAGTTGCTGCAAAAGAATGAACAATTAGCATGTGACAAGCAAAATAAATAACAACCGGAATGAACATGTGACAAGCAAAATAATGAAATTATTATAAAGTGCCACTTACTCTTTTCCCGTGGGCTCAATGAGCCATTTCTGCTCCTCAGTAGCAGGAATCTGCTTTGGTAGCTCTGCGTTACCACGCAGCCACCCCTTGTTACCAACCCCCTCCCAGCCACCACCATCATCCCCGCCACCACAATCATCCCCGCCACCACCCTCCTCCTCGCATGCCTCCCCCTCCCCAACCTCCTCCTCCTCGCCTGCCTCCTCCTCCTCCTCCCCAGAGGGTACCTCACTAGAGGAGGTCCTCAAAGACAACACCCCTAAGTCGGTGAGGGTGCGCTCTTTCTGGCCGCGACCCCCTGTAGTGGCTCTCCCCCCACCACCTCGCCCTCTAGAGGCTCTCCCCCCGCCCCCTCCTCC
>NC_041390.1:12287913-12305613 GCF_002162155.2 Triticum dicoccoides
CGACTAGGCAGGCCGACGACCTTGCGTAGGAAACCCACGCCGTCGGCCTTCCCCTTGCCCATGTTCCACGAACCTACATTGAAAAAAGAATAAGCAATTAGTAAATTAATAAAATGAAGGAAAAGGCATAATAATAAGGAATAATAAAACATTAATAAAAATGCATATGCAAAAAAAAGACTTGAAACGTACATCTGCTAGAACCCATACGAATCATCACTGTTGTAACCTCTTTCTCGGTCGGTCTCATCATCACTATCAATCATATCATCTTCGTTGTCTAACGGAGGTGAAGGCTCTTCCTTGTCGTCAGCGTCTTCGTTTAACTTTTCTAGCATAAGTATGTCATTTTCATTGACAATGGTCTCACCATCATTCTGTGCATCGTCGTCGTTTGGATCCACATCATCATCACCCAATGGTCTAGCGTCATCGTTTCTAACCACATCATCATCATCAGGTTGTTCTTGATAGAACACTCCCTCGTATGTCATGGGGTTAATGTTGTAGTAATCGTCTTCATTCGGGTACGGTAGCTTACCATGTGGCGACACCTTGAACACAACTTCCCAACCCTTTAGGTACTCTTTTTGGCATGGGTAAGGCAGATAATATACTTGTGTAGCTTGTGTAGCCGAAATGAAGAGATCGGCTCCGACATAGACGGTTGATGGTTTAACTTCGACCAAACCAATGGAAGGTGTATGTTTTACCCCCTCCCGTGGATCGAACCAACAGCATTTGAACACAGGCAGACTTAGGGTCTCGCGCCCCTTGCGGAATTTAATCTCATATATATTTTGCACCCTTCCGTAGTAATCTACTGAATTTTGACTGGGGGTGTACACTCCTGTATTTATAGTTTTGGGATCGAGCCAGCTGTTCTGTTGCTCCTCTGTATGGAAGCGATACCCATTCACATCATACTTTTTACATGTCATGACGGCAGGGTCAAAACCCATGGAAACCCACCTCAATTCGTCATCCATAGATATGTTCGGATCTTTTCTCTACAAGTATAATTGAAATTACTGCGTGCATTAGTTAGGTTAACTAATAAATGTTGAATTAGGTATTTAATAGGGGAGTGTGAAAAATTACTTTCTTCATGAACCAAGCAACAAAACTTTTATGTCCAGGGTTTCCATGACAGAGAAGAGTAAGTGCCTCTGCCTCAGTAGGAGGATTCATTCCCGTCCATTCCTCCTGAACGAAATCACTAAAAAAAGAAAAGTGGTGTTAGACGGGGGCCGTCGGCAACGCAAGTTTTTCTGTTAGTGAGTACTACTGTATGGCTAGGTAGAGGTTCACCGTGTGTGAAGGAACTTGTGCCTCTTCGATTGTAAGCCTATTCATGTAGAATAAAACTCTATTATCCTCGCAAAAAAAAAAATCCAGAGAACAAAACGAAAGTTGAAACGTGCAAACACGAAAGAAAAACAAAAGGAGGATATCCGAGATGGTCATTGTCCGACTTTGGAAATTGGGCGGGGCCGCACGCACGACCGATGAGTTGTGATTCTCTTGACGCGACGGAGCGAGTTGCCTGCCTTCTTTTTTTTTTTGAAGGGCACCACACCACTTTATTTAGTTATTAAGGTTCGGAATTTCATCCGCAATTACATCCAAAATAGAGTCCGGAGGCACCATGCGCCAAACATTACTTATTTCATCTCCTACACCTACCCGTGCTAGTTTATGTGCCACCTTATTCGCCGAGCGTCGAACCCAAGTAACCTTCACTTCTTCAAACGTGTTTATCCTTTCTTTCACATCCCAGATCCAAGGCCCAACACCGCTCAGATTTCTGTCAGTTGTATTGATCATTTTCACAGCCATCTGACAGTCCAACACCAGATGTACTTTCCTGACGTTGCACTCTCTAGCCAAATCCAATGCCTTTTTGGCTGCTAGAACTTCTGATGCTTCCGAATCGGCCACCTGGGGGAAGAAATAGCATGCTCCCACTATATAAGCTCCATTCTGATCCCTAAGCACAACCCCCCCTCCTCCTTTTCCTCCGTCTCTTGCCGTGGCTCCGTCCGCATTAATCTTCACCCAACCCGCCTCCGGAGGTTCCTAGCTCTGCTGAACGATGACTTTTGGAGATCTGGTCGCTGCAACATGTACATCTTGCCATTCCTTTGCATGGCTGAGCACTGACGCCATTATTGCATGTGGCTCGGCAATTCTTTTACCGTCTCTAGCTTCGTTCCTTGCCAGCCATAACCCGTACACAGCATGGATGAACAGCTCCTTCTCGTCCTCAGCAGCACCTGCGAACCATCCTAGTAGCCAGTTCGACAGCTCACTCTGGGAACTAATCATCTCTGGTGGGTTTGCCACCATAGCTCCCGTTTCCGAGCGCAACAGCTGCCAAAAAAGTGAGGAGTGTGGGCACGTCCAGAATCGATGCAGTATAGTCTCTTCCCTTCCGCACGCCACACAAAACACTCCTGGTTTGATTCTTCTTCTGTATAGTTCAGAGCCCACAGCCAGACCATTCCTCAGCAGTCTCCATACATGAACTTTGGCCTTCCCCGGGGCCGAGGTGTCCCAAAGTGCCATAAAACCTTTGTGTTTACTTGTAGACGTCGAGGGTTCCGGCCGTCCGGATCTCAACTTGTTCATGGACATTCTCAGGTGATAAGTTGACCTCACTGTAAACGTACCATTCTTAGTGAAATTCCACGCTAACCTGTCCTGGCAGCTCGGTCCGCCCACAGCTATCTTCTTAATATCCCGCGCATCATCTGGTGCAAACAATGTATCCACCCTTTCCTCATCCCAGTCCACCCCGTTGGGGAGAAGGAGATCTCTCACCTTCGTTATACCCCATGCAAAGTTTTGGCCGAGCAGCCTCATACTTCCAGCTCACGGGATCCAATTATCATGGTGGATGTTGACCCTTGATCCGTCAGCTATACGCCACACCAATCCATCCCTCAGAAGATCTCTGCCATGAAGAATACCATGGAACGTGAATGAGCCTGCCGATGGACAAGTGGCCGAAAGTATAGAGTCGTCCTGAAAATAACAAGCCTTCAGTACGCGGGCGCAAAGAGATCCAGGAACTTGAAGAATTCTCCAAGCTTGTTTGGCCAGGTGGGCTTGGTTGAATGCCTCCGGATCATGGAAGCCCATCCCACCCTCCTTTTTAGCATCGCACATTTTCTCCCACGCAATCTAATGCACCTTCCGTTCATCTTCCATTGCACCCCACCAGAATTTCGAAGAGATCGAGGTAAGATTCCGGCACATCTTCTTGGTGAACGTAGGTGTTGCTTGGAGGCCCGATTTTATCAGAACCTCTCTTGCCTTCATGGACAGGCCCTGTCCCTTCCATCCACTAACCTTGCCCTTTGAGCACTCCGTCACATATTTAAAGGTACCATCTTTTGACCTCCCAACCAGTGTTGGTAAGCCAAGGTATTTCTCATTTAGAGTCTCCTCCTCTATCCCAATGTATTGCTTTAGCTCAGTCTTTGTCTCGTCCTGACAACCTTTTCCAAAGAAAATCGCCGACTTCTGGAGGTTTACCCGCTGCCCCGAAGCCTCCTCATATCTCTGTAAAATGATCTTTAGTGCCTCCATATTCTGCCTTGTACCCTCCAAGAACACAATACTATCATCAGCAAAAAGGAGGTGAGTCACTTGGGGGCCAGTGCTCCCAAATGCCACACCCTTCAGGTTTCCTTTCTATTGGGCCTTTTTTATAGCAAAGCTGAAAAACCTTCCACGCAGAAAAGAAAGAGATAAGGGGAGAGGGGATCCCCTTGCCTCAGGCCTCGTGAAGGTACAAATCTCCTGGACAAACCTCTGTTCAACTTTACTGTAAACGTTGCTGACGTCACACATCTCATGACCATTGCAATCCACTCCGCGGCAAAGCCATACTTAGCTAACATCTGTTCAAGAAAAATCCATTCCACTCTATCATATGCCTTCATCATATCCAGCTTTACCGCATAGAACGGTAAAGCTAGATATGATGAAGGCATATGCCTTCGGAGGGTTTTCAGATGGATTTCCGATCGAGACGTCGCCTCAGGCGCTCGCCGCCGCCGCGTGGTCCGGGTGGAGATGACCTCATCAGCCCGCTCCCCGATGACATGCTGCTCCAGATCCTCTTGTGCCTGCGCTGCACCCGCGCCACCGCGCGCACTGGCGTCCTCTCGCGCCAGTGGCGCGGCCTCTGGGCCTGCCTCCCCGGTCTCACCTTCCGCGACATCCCGGCCGGCGTGGTCAAAGCGGCGCTCGGCTGTGTCCCTCGCCGTACATCCATGTCCCTTCTCGACGTCCGTCTCACGAGGAGTGAGGCGTCGCGCAAGCTCGACGACGCCCACGCCAAGATGCTGTTGCGGGCCGCCGAGCGGCTCTCACCCGAGGAGCTGGTCCTCATACTTCCGCGGGGAACCGTGTTCAAGCCAGGCCCTCCCGTCAGCATCGTCATGCCTTGCTTTCGCCGAGCCACCTCCATTGAGTTGGACACTGGTTTCCTCTATGTCAAGCCGCCGCAGGCGGGCGGCAAGCTCCCTGCGCTCGAGAGGCTGTCTCTCTCCGGCAACATCATCGACATTGGCGCCTTCCTCGACCGCTGCCCGCGGTTGCGCCTGCTCAGGGTCACCTTCCATAAGGTTGAGGCCGGCTTGCTCGAAGCCGCGCTCACCGCGCTCGAGGCCGCCATGCCGCTCGGCCTCACGGTGTCCCTTCTTGGCATGGAATGCGACAGACTTAATACTTGGAGGTATGGGGTTGATGGCGTTCGTGTTGCCTCCCTTCTCCGCGGCGTGGCGAGGCTCTCTCCGCAGGAACTTGTCTTCGCTAGTACCCACGACTCTTTCGAAAGCATTAATGTGAGTGTCCTTCCCCGCGGGCTCTCGCGACCGCGTCGCCTCCGCGGGCGACCGGCCGTGCCGTGTCCCTCTTCTCAAGCCCTCTCCCCCCTCCTTCCCTCCCGCCACCGTCGTCGGCGCTCGCCGCCGGGCCTGGCCCGGGCGACGCTAGCGGCGGCGGCCCCCTCACAATTCCCCTCTCGGCTCTCCTCTGGCGCGGGACGGAGCGGGCTGAGGAGTGTCCCTAGGCGGCGGCGGGGTCCTGGCGCTGCGCGGGCGGATGGCTGGGCGATGGCGTCGCTGTTGGCGGCAGGGTAGCGCGGCGGCGCGGTCTGGCGGCGCCCGCTCGGCCTAGATCTGGGCCCTTCGGGCCCCATCTGGGTCCGGGCGGGCTGGCGGTGGGGTGCGGATGCGGCGCGTCCTCCAGGAGACGGGGCAGAGGCGAAGAGCGGCAGGGTGCTGGCGGCGCCATCGCCGGCTTGCTGCAGCGTGGCAGCGGGGCTTAGCGGACCTGTCCGGGCCAGGGGTGGCCTAGCATGCCCTGTTGCCACGTCCGGGCGGCTACGGCGACGGTGCCAGAGGTTCTAGCCTCCTGCACGATGGCGGTGGAGGTGGTTCCCTCACGTTCGGCTTCGGTGTTGCTTCTCCATCCGCGGGGCGCTTCTCTCCGGTCCTCTTGGCCTCGTGTTGGTGTCTGCAGTGAGGCGGCGCAACCGCGATGACGCATGGTGGTGGGCGGCGGTCTGGCTGGTCGGCTCCGGTCCGTTGGGCGGTGGGGATGGAGTGCGGGAGAAATCCCTGCCGGTTCTTGGGCTCCGATGCGGTGACACCTGCGGGTGCCACCGTTCCTTCCTGGAGGGTGTCGGTGATATCCATCCCCCACCTCCCTCCGTGTGCCGGGGAAAACTCTAGGACATGTCCGGGCAGCAGCGTCGTCGGTGTCGCATTCCCTCTTGGAGGTGCTGCTTGGTATGCGGCGGTTCGGAGCCTCGGGTTGTGGTGGTTTGTTTCTGGAGGGCGTAGCGGTGGCGGGTCATCCGCGCTTTGTCAAGCTGCCGTTGTTGGCATTTGTTTCTTCTTCTTTTTCTCTTGGGCTTGTTGTGTTGTTCGTTCCAGCGATCCTTATATCGGTGTTGGTTGCTTTGGAATACAAAGCGGGGAACCCTTTTTCGATAAAGCATTAATGTCGACCTGCCCTGCTTCCATTGCGCCACGTCAATCGAGATGAAGTCGTATAGCTTCCGTTTTACACAGGTACCGGCCAGAGAGTTCTCAGCTCTCGATAGGTTATGCCTTGAGGGCTGCAGCATCGTAAACCTTGTCACAATGCATGGTCACCCTCTGCCCGCGCCTACGCGTGCTCAAGGTGATGCCAGATAGGTCCGTGCGTGATGTTACAATCAACTCGGAGTCGTTGGAGGAGCTTGATCTTAGTGTCTATGGAGGAGTCAAATGTCAAGGCATCCAAATCATGACACCGCTACTTAAGCAACTGAAGCTCGATAATTATGTCGTTTTGTAGAATTGTTTGGGTGCAGCAATGGACTTCCCGCCGGAGATGGAGAAACTTCCGGTTGCCAACTTTACTTTGTTGGAGCTACATCTCAACGCAACGGGGCATGTTTTAGGAGGACTTCTCCGGCAACTCCTTATGATGCATCACATCCAGGCTGCTACACAAAGGCTTACGGTTTTCCTATGGGACAGGTGTTGGGTAATTCTCCATGCTGCTTATATATTTCATAAGTAATTTGTTCAAAATACAATGTAATGTTTTACATGTTTCAGGCAAAATGTCTTGAAAATTGTCCTTGTGACGAGCCCAAGAACTGGAGGAGCCAAAGTATCTCCTTGACTCATCTTGAAGAAGTGGAAATCAACAACTTCAAAGCAGGGGACCATGAGATAGATCTCGTGACAATGGCATTGAGATGGGCACCAAGGCTTAAGACAATGACCATCAAGCTAGCTGATGAGACAGACATTCAACGATGCGCCGCAAAAATCTACGACATTTGTTCGGTGTATCCTTTCGTTAATTGCTCTGTTTACAACCGTGCCGGTGGACTGGTTTAGCATACGTGCATACAGTTACAGTGCTCCTGGATGCAAGGGAGGTCATGACAGAGTGGTTACGGGCATGATTAAAATTACATGAGCTTTCTTTGCTTCCAAAAATGAAACGGACCTAAATGCAGCGCTAATCTTTTCCGATGAGGGGGTCTCGTTGTATACCAAGTCTCGGTCATGTTTAATATTTCGAACGTGTAATATTCCAATTGATGTTTTCTGTATGGGAGATGCTACTACTTGTGATTACCTCTATATATACTCGGTCTTGCCTCATGCTTAATGCTTTGAACATCTTTGTTTTGAAACTTGTATAGTTTTTTTCGTGCCTTTCATATTTTGTAAATCTGGAGGCTGGTTAAGATGTACTGTTTAAGTGTTAACATGCCAACTATCAATTCCGCTCTTACATCGTTTGCTAGTTGATCATGCAAAGTATAGTATGTAAAAAGAATACACATACATGATGCAATTTACATTAAATAATGATAATGAAACTGCAAAAGTTTACTACAATTGATGTGTAGAAAATGGAATTAATGGTTATTGGTACATGTAAAAACTAGATGACAACCCGCGCGTTGCTGCGGGACTCATTTGCAGACACCCTAAAACTATAGTGAAGAAATATATGTGGTCATATATTGGAAGCAGATAAATTGATAGACAAATTGATGGAGTACACTTGTGATGATAACCGACAACACCAAGGTACTAGTTAGAAATTTTATCACATATACCGACGGATAAAAAAACTCTATGCAATGACATAATATGAATGTTTATGAAGACACTAAGAAAATGATCCAGGATATGCCGTGCCATCCTTGTGTCATGTCAAGCATTTGTAGATGGGCCTTTTCCTTGATATAACTGCCAGGGAAAAAAATTAAGAAGGTATGTACAATTAGTAAAATGAAATGTCCCATATATATATATATATATGCAATTATGATGTTGTGTTTCTTTCGTCTTACTCATATCAGTTCATCTCTGTATAGTAAAATCTAAGTTAAATATAGCAAATATAAATCACCTGATGAAACTTGATGGCGATCAAGATGAAATTTACTGTCACAACAACAACAACTATATCATGGTCTATTTATAAAATCCATGCTTGATGGGCTGATAGCAAATAAATATAGTATATTTAGTGTGATGTTTTGATGTTTCTCAGACCTAAAGAAGAGAGAAATTGAGTTTAAGAAAAGAGCAGAAACCTTCTATTTGGACGTCAACAGTGACTATCATTGACATCGGTTAAATTTAGTGATGGCACCTGAAGTTGAAACTTCAGAACACAAAAAATATCCGAGCTGCAAACGCAATGGTAAGCATCAGAAAGAATTGTTGGTTGCAAAGAAAAATATCAATTGGTATAAATATATAGATGTAGGATAAATATACGATTTGATCCAAAACTGCATCAACATAGGCAGACATATAACTCGAAAATCAGCATACATATTATCTCAATTTGTCATGCAAAAACATACCACTTCATAATCATAAGAAAAGAGAGGCAGATAGTCCAACAAAGCATATCAGGCACGAGATTCAACATTTATGTCGCTCATTTCCTTGGACAGATAGTGGCAGATGCGCAACCTGTATAAGTGGTTGAGGGGATAAGATATCTTGTTGATGTAGATAAGAAAATTCTGCAGAAACAAATGGAGCTGCAAACTGCTTGGACTTTGATAAGATAATACCACGGTGACATGGATTAGAAATTCATGCAGAACCAAACATGGGAAGGTAGAAGATTAAAGTTGGTTGACGACTGCAACATGGCAGGTTGTAGTACCTGCTGCATAAACAAAAAAGAATATATTTAACCTTCTAATGGAAGTACATACTAAAACTTCACCCAACAAAAGCATCAGGAGGCCGTGGACATTCAAAAAATATTGGGAGGCGGTAGAGATTAGGGAGTAGTTAGATAGAGGAAGATGATACCTGTGAGGAGGATAGAGTTGTACTTCCAAGCGAGGAAAGAGACATGAGCTTGAGTGATTGATGAGAAGACATGCATGGGCGCATGATTGCATGACCACCAGGAGATGAACCGCAGAATCGGCGGATGGCAGATGCACAGCACGATGCCAAGTTGGATAAAAGCACTAAGCATCTGGCGATTAGGCGCAACCTCGCTGATGATCTAGATATACAGGGACCATGGAAAGGAGAGGATTGAAAAGAGGTGTTGACATTGTTGGGAAGGAGAAGCGGAAGGGATGGTACCAATTGTAGGAGAAGGGACTGAGGAACGTGCCTGTGGAAGGCCGAAGGCGGCAGCCGCTCAGTTAAATCCAGCAGTTTCTACCGTATTTGCAAGGTAATGGAAGGCAAGGAGATGAGCGGGCGATAAATGCTGCTGTTTCGATGTGCCTTCATGGTTGCATTTTTGTCTGGGATTTTGGGAGAGAGTCGGTCGCGGTGGACGGAAGAGATACCGACGCCCATTGGAGTCGCAGCAGGGAAGACGATGGCCAGCGATTTTTTTTATTAGTTTTTTTTTTGAGGGATTTTTATTAGTTGAATGGCCAGCGACTTTTTGTGATGGGGCTACATCGGCGTCGAACAATCATGGGCTACAGCCCACGTACCAAATACTGGCTTGGGCAGCCCAGTTGTAAGAGATCTGAATAGTGCAATGCATCGAGTCCATCCAGGGCGCTGGTGTCGCAGGGAAAAGATGAGGTCGAAACACGAGAGGTCGGTCTGCTAATTGGAACCGAAATGCTGACGTGGCACTTTGATGAGGTGGATAGGCTGCATGTCAAGAGAAATAAGATAGTGGGGATCAACTATTTAGGTATTATAGATATTATAGATCATAGATACCCCAGCTCGCATGATGAATTGGTCAGATCCGCCGCTTTCTAGCCGCTGGATTAATTCCATATTTTCTTTTTTGACGCTGTAACGGCGGGCTTACGCCGGCCTGAACGATATATTAATGAGCGGTAACAATTACAACCAAGCATGGCAGAGGTACATGAGTAGAGGGGTGAGAGAGGAAGAAGAACTTGTTCCATAGGCTACATTCTCGCCGCAAGATGGAACAACATAGTACTCCAGTCGCGGAGCATGGTTTGCTTTTGCTCGATGGTACATCTATTGGACCATAGCAAAAGGTCGTCCGCTTTTGTGTAGATCGTGGTGTTCAGCTCTGAAGACTTTAGCATTTCGTCTCTTCCATATGTTCCATAAGATCGCAATGATGACCGTGGATCTGGTTTTGTCAGTCAAATGGCCGCCCCAGCAAGAGATGATGGAGTCAGGCGGCTCATGACAAATGCTGTTGAGTTCGGCCCATACAAGGCTGACCTGACGGCAAGAGAACAGTAGGTGATTGATAGTCTCGGGGGTGTTGCAGAATGGGCATTTATCTGAGGTCGCGATGCCCCTTCTCAAGCGACGCTCGTTGGTGTAGAGTCTGTCTTTGTGGGCCAGCCATAGGAACAGCCTGCATTTGTTCGGAGCATAGTTCTTCCAGATCGCTGCTGCAGTCGGGTCAATCAGATGATTTGCCCACAGTGCACCATACGCTAGGCTCGTGGTTAGCGGCTTGCCCTCGATCCTGCTGATTCTCCTGTCAGGTACCTGTTCATTCAAGGAAAACGTGGCGAGCAAAGCTCGTATATTATGCAGATCGCCTTCAGCTGCGTGGGACAATCTCGGGGCAAGGGTTGTATTCAGAGAAGGTTGTGGATTAATTCCATTTCAGGCTTAAGATCTACCGTCAGTTCTTCAACAATCTTCAGATTAACTCTCGGGCATCCGCCTTTGTTCCCGACTTCCTGTATGCACTGAAATACAAGAAGGGGAGATGCATAAAGCTAGCAGAAGAGCAGACAGGCAGATCGAGCGCAGGTGTGAGGCAAGACAGTCGGCATAGATGTAGATAGTCTTTAGCTCAGCAGAAACCAAATAGATCATTCAGAAGTCACTAGAAGATGGGTGGATTCGAGAGCAAAGAATATAGATCACTCAATCGATTGTTCAAGTTTCAAAAGAAGAAATCGGCCTTATGCTTGTAGCTGGGATAGCTACAGGAATTAAAGATGGAGACAAAACATCGCAAAGCAGCAGGATCATGATGCCAATTGAGCAATGTTTTGAATCTTCCGAGCCAGTCGAATCGAGGAAACTATCGAATGCAGCATACAGATGCGAGTTGCACAAAGCCGTACCAAAAAAACACAAAGATATGAAATTGTATGCAGTTAATTCTAAGCAAAGGGCAGTCTGTATACGGGTCGGTGCCCCAACACAAATATTAACAAGTGGCAGGATGAACTCTTTTCCGCAGCACACTATCTCCGAAGGATGGTGAACAAGCTTTACTACATATATATGCCAGACCATGTATATAATATACATCTATCTTGGCAAAGGAAATACAGGCCAGGAAGCACATGCGACTATGCGAGCCAGCCTAATAGGCAAATAGCCAGCACATCAGGTCCGAGTACACGATGGAACAATGAGCATATATAAAATTGCCTGGGAACAAACACCATCCCAGCTTACTTGCAATCAACACATAACAAGTGACAATGTTCATAGTTGTACCACAACAAACAACACCACGCACACACACGCATATCACCACCATCATCGTTCATGCTTACAAATTACAATCACCACATACCCGACAGTTCATACTGTAATAAGCAACCACACATGCAGAATGAGCAAGCAGCGACATGAGCGCTCATGAGCTCGTGTGTGCTGCATAAGCTGAATGCCCACTCTGATTTATTTCACATTTGCTCGAGAGCTCTGAGCAAAGATAATCATACCAAACCAAACCGGAAGCCACAGCAAGGCAACACAGATGTAGAGAGAACAACACAAACTAATCAAGCGGGAAGCAGGGCAAGCAACACATAGTCACACGGCAGGAAAGCTTCAGTTATGTAGGAGGCAGCACTGCATGCACGGCGATCATGCATATTGCGTTGCAATAAGCTCAATATCAATCCACGGAAGAGATCGATTACCTGCAGCATACAAACCAGCAATGGTATGAATGATCAATCACACATACTACTACAATACTAGTCTGATTTTTTGTATGTAGACAAAAGAGAGTAATAATTTGGTTCAGCACAAGAGCTTACTAGCACAGTGTATGTATGTACTAGATGTAAAGCTCACCTGAGTATGGTGCCTCTGGGCAGCTGGGGTTTGTAGTACACCGAGTGGCTCGGCTTGTAGAGGGAAGGGTGATGGTACTTCTCCAACCCGTCCCACTCTAGGTTGTCCCACCATTCCTTCTCGCAATCCACCATGGGCGGCTTGGTGTTGCGTCCGATAGCAGGCAGACGCTCGAGGCTCCAGCAGCCCCTGATCTTGATGATCTTGAGTTTAGACGCAAATATCCTACGACCACAGATGTAATGCAGCATGGGGAGCTCGTGCAGGTGGATGCGCCTCAGCATGGGACATTCTAGAATATTATCCTGCTCTTGAAGCTCAAGGCTCAAAGGGAACACCTGCCTAAGATCTCCGCACCACAATATCTCTAGGGTAATCAAATGGGTCATCAAGCCACCTGGACGTATGGACACCGAGAGCACATGTACGAGCCTGGGGCAGTAGTCCAGGTGCAAGAAATCCACGTATTCACAATAACCTTCTATTGGCATGCTATAGATGTGGCGTGCAGAAAGGAGCTGGGATGCCATAACCGACACACAGCACCGCGCTGGGGAACGGCGAAGACTGTGCGCAACTTGGGGCACCTCTCAACCAGGCACCATCCTAGATCATACCATCCTGGTCCTTGGGGAGGTGCAGATATACTGGTGATGGACGAGTTATCATACACGTGCAGCGATGTAGCAGTCTGATATATAATGTCAGGCAATGATAAAGCGCTAGTACTAGCACTTAAAGCATTCTCCAAAAGTTTGTTGCCCTACCTGTGCATGATCACCTTTATGATACATGTCGGTCGGTTCCACTTTGTAACTATCTTGGGGCACTCCCATATAATCATCACTTCAACTGGGCCAGTCTTCAAGACGTACTCAGAGCTCACGATGGTACTTGTTTCTGGTTGGGCCTGCACTAGTTTGTTGCCATTCATTCCTTGGGCGTAGCTACCACCAACAGTAGCTGCAGGACAAATATCAATGTGTACGGATGCATGTTTAAAAAAAATTCTTACAGAAGCAAGCGACCTAAGAAGCCTTGTTTCTGTAAGAGTAATCCGCCATCCACCCTTAAACGTTTCTTCTTTATACTGTTGGAGGGATCGATCAGCATGTGGAACTGCAAGTGGTGCCTCCCCTGCGTAAGCTGATGTTAATGTTGTTCGCAAAAAAAAAAGCTGATGTTAATGTTGAGGTGGTGTCAATGTGCAGCACTTCCGGCCACCATCCATCTGTCACACGCAGTGCCCATACAATTGTGCCGAGCTTCTCGCAGCCTAGCAGGATAATCCGCTTAGGGAGTGATTTGGCTTCCACTCCTCTGAGGTCAAGAGTTTTCACACTTGTACCCGATAGGTCCAGCTCCTCGAGACCCCTCGAAATTCTTTTCATGTACAAGTTCTTCAATTCCTTATAGCCCTTAAAAGATTTTTTTTTAAACCATCAAATTCATCAATAATCACGGTCTTGAGGCTACTGTTGCTTGCCATGCCTTGTCTGATGATGTTTCCGAAAAATCAAGAAGCTCCATATTTTCCATCTCCGAGAGCATGTTGTCACTGAAGAAGCACGTGGACTTTGTTACCCGGAACTTGCGAATGTTACGCAGCCGTCCTCGCAAATGGCTCATGTCCCAGTTTTCAGCTCCCATCACGTTTAGCTCCCTGAGCTGGGTCATTAGATCCATCACCCTTGTGGACCAGATCTGATCCCAACCTGTGTAGCGCAGGTCAAGCACCCACAAGCTCTGGAAGCATTCCCACGATGTCGTGGTCCTGTTGCCCAACTCCTTGTTTGCCTCTATGGTGATGATCTGTTGTACTTCTCCCTGTTACGAGGTCTCGGCAATGTTCAAGCCACAGGAATCTCAGGCTATGGCAACAGAGGAATGGAGGCGATGAGAAACTGAAGGCACACCTTGAGAGCTTGAGCACGCCGAGCATGTGCGAGTGCGAAAACATATTCTCAGGAATTACACCGGAGGGGCTCACTACAAATCCGGAAGTTGAAGTTGTTGTCGATATCCAGTACGGCATGTGCTCAGCAGACTTTGCCAGGTGATAGGAAGCCATTCCTGCTGATTCATCATTCTTGAGACGGGTGTCAATGTTCAAGAATGGCATCTCATGCTGCAAAACATCACCAACTCTCCATGCTCTGTCAATGTCTGTCAGTGCAATGATGCCATCGCATATCCAATAGTTACTGGTGTGGATAGCCCTGTCGTAGTCAATGATGCGAGAGCCAATCCAAGATTGCTTCAACATATACAAGACGCACTGAGCAGCAATAGCTGGATCGATGATGACATGGCCATACTTATTGCTGGAAACTTGTGCAGCCTCGTGGCTCACTAGATATGACCAAAGCTCCCGTGGATCTTGCCTATCTCCTGAAGCTGAAAGAAGAACACCTGTTGTTGTGCTCTTCTTCACACTGTCTATCATCTTGGGATCAAGCCGAAACCTCCCTTGGAAAGTCCACAACATCTTGCTACTAGAATATCGATCTAAAGAAAGACCGAAGTCGAATATATCAATCTCCTCAATGCTTCCATTGTGCAGGATCACCAAGAATCTCTGATTCTGTGTTCTTTGATAGATCTCTCTGACAACTTGTGCTATCTCAGTTCGAGAGCCTTCATCTAATCCATTGAAATCATCCTCCTCATCTTGCTTGTCAAATATCTCCATCACCCAGTTGGGAAGGTTCAGCTGCTCTGCTATTTCCCTCTGCATTGCTCTTCTGCTCTTCCACTTTGAGCAGTCAATGTGGATGATTTTCTCAAACTCTAGCCCTGCAGGCCTCTTTGACAGCTCATTTGATACTTCAAGGCGTTTGGCTACGGCTTGCAGGACGGAAGATGCCCCAAGACCATCCCAGCCATCAAAATAGATGGCATTCTCTCTGCTGCTTGTAGTGTGTTTCCCAAGTTCAACGAGAATCCTTTCGACGGCCACATCAATGGTGTCCGCCTTGATAACCTGCATATGTGTACAGGGAGGTGAGGTGAGAATCGGTCCAAACTTCAAACTTGGAATTCAGTACTAACAAAAAAACAAGCTATAAGGTGACCCATGTATTGGGCTATTGGCAATATTCTGATGCATGACTAACTGTTTTTTAAGCTCCATTAACTGAGCTGCAAAATAAACACATGCATGATCCAAATTAACTAACGACCATGCTGGCAGGCATAGACAAAACTTTACCCCAAAATCGACCGTAATTATCTATATTGCAAACTGCTTTTGAATGGATAGAAAATATATATAACACGCAGAATGGAATGAAAGGTGATTTGTAAGTGCAAAAGTACCTCTGTACGCATGATGAATTGATCGGGTCTGCCGGTCTCTAGCCTCTAGATGAAGTCATTTTCGGGCTCAAGATCGACCACTCAGCTCTTCAGCAATCTCCATATATACTAATATGTTGACCAGTAGTTGATCAGTTCCGGACTTCCTAACTACATTGAGATACAAGTAGAAGCGATAAACAAAGCTAGCTTAGATAAATCTACAGCTCGACAAGCAGATTTAGTACAGGTGTAAGATGAGCTAGTTACATATATACCTTGGTTAAGTGAAGAAATGGCACTATGTAGAGAATCTGTAGGTCGATAGAAGCCAAGTAGATCGTTCAGGTGCCACTATAAACTGGCTGGATTGGAGAGCAAAAACAAGAAAAAACAGCCGTGCTACATGGTACGGCGGGATAAACTTGTGAGGTGCTTATTTCTTGTGCTTACACACAAATGCCTTGCACAGACTAGAAGCAAGCGGTTCTATTCCTTACCTTTCCCTTTTCCATATTCCCAATCCATGCCAGGATTACCTTTTGCTTTAGCTAAATATAAAAAACAGTTCTTTGCTTGCAGCTGGCTAGCTGCCCGCAAGATTTAAAGATAAAGATACAAGATTGCAATGATGTCTGCTCACTGTCCAATCTTCCAGCTAATTGAAAAACTTTTGTGTCTCTCAAGTCTCAAGCCATTCGGATTGAAGAAACTCCGAAGTAGGGAAACCAAATTTGGATTTCAACTTGAATTGCCATTACACTAGTAGCAAAAGGGTTAAATGTGAAGCACATTAGTGCCGGTTTGAATTTGAGTCGGCACTAATGTGACCATTAGTGCCGGTTCCAACGGCTAGGCGGGCGGGCATCATTAGTACCGGTTCGTGGGCAACCTTTAGTACCGGTCCATGCCACGAACCGGTACTAATGAGGCCAGTGCGGCTGTGATCAGGCTGAGGCCCCCACGAAAACCTTTAGTACCGGTTCATGGCATGAACCGGTACTAGAGTTTCTTAGTAAGCTGATTTTTAGTCCCACCTCGCCAAGAGAGAGACAATATGAGCGGTTTATAAGCCGTGAGTGCAGAGACAATGACGAAGAGACGCAATGCTCACCTGCACGTTGATTAGCTTCAAGCCTTTCGGAATAGCATAGATTGCACTGAGTTATGTGCAATGCAGTCTACACTATTCCGAAAGGCTTGAAGCAAATTAACCAGCATTCTACCTCTTTTTTATTTTTAATAACTTATTTGAACTCCGGACTTCTTCTGTTCCATATGCAGCATTCAAAGCGACGTCATCAATTTCCAACATGTTCTGACATCATTTGTTGTTTTTCAGTCATTTACCTAATTGTTTAGAGAGCTAAATGACCATGAAATTGAAAATCACTACAAAATGAATTCTGAAAATGTTGAAATTTGTAATGGTATTATCATTTCACCCGCATAGCATGTGCAAAAGAGTAGAGAGGGTCACAAAAAAACTACTCAGAAATAAATAGAAGAAAATAAATAAAGCAAAAAAGAAAAAACTATATAAAATATTACTCAAAAATAAATAAAAGAAAATAAATAATGCAGAAAAGAAAAAACTATATAAAAAATTACTCAAAAATAAATAAAAGAAAATAAATAATGCAGAAAAGAAAAAACTATATAAAAAATTACTCAAAAATAAATAGAAGAAAATAAATAATGCAGAAAAGAAAAAAAACTATATAAAAAATTTGTTGGGGCGTTGCACAGTGGGCCTGCCAGACCTAGGGTGTGCAAATGCAGGCCCAGAAGGGCCCGCAGACTCACAGGGCAGCACGCCCTAGTTAGGCCCAGAAGCCTGCTATATAGAGAAGTTTGAAGGAGCAGCCGCGGCTGGGTTTATAAACAAGTGCGGCTGCCCTTCGCTCGGCGAGGTGGGACTAAACATTGTGCACCGCCGGTGGCAGCGCACAACCATTAGTACCGGTTGGTGACTGCAACTGATACTAATGATTGGGCCTTTAGTACCGGTTCGTGGCACAAACCGGTACTAAAGGGCAATTTTCGCCAGGCCAAGGGGCGGGAAACGACCCCTTTAGTACCAGTTGGTGGCTCCAACCGGTACTAAAGACCCCTCCTATATATATGGCACTTACGAGAAATTCAGTTTCATCGACCACCACTTCTTCTCGATCCAACTTCTTCACCGCGCCCGTCGCTCATCGCTCGCCGCCCCCGCCGCCCGTCGTCGCCGTCACCGCCGTCGCCCCCGCCACCCGTCGTCGCCATCACCGCCGTCGCCCCCGCCGCCCGTCCCCATCGCATCGCCCGCTGCCGCCCGTACGCC
>NC_041390.1:12306056-12369259 GCF_002162155.2 Triticum dicoccoides
ATGTTTCACCTATATATGAACATATGTTAGGTATTAATGTCAAATGTTAGATGAATTAAATATAAATTATATGTTAGATATATATTTAATTTAGTTATATGAGATTTCATTATCTAATTAACATTTTATTATATAGAACTAGCTACCTCATTTTTAGTAAAAAAATTAATAGAACTAGTTTAGTTGAATTAGTTGAACTAGTTAGTTGAATTAGTTCAATTAATTAGGTATATTTTTCGTAAGTGCTTAGTTGAATTAGTTCAATTAATTAGTTGAACTAGTTGAATTAACAGAATTAGTTGAATTAATAGAACTAATAAATGTTTAATGTTTTACCTATGAACATAGGAATATTGTCTGACGACGAAAATGATTTTATTATGTGCGAATACTGCGAAGACCAGCGCGGCCTGTGCGGCAGAAATTTTCTAGTTAATGATAGACGCTTCAGCATCAAGCTGGATGAGAACTTCGAAGTGGATACAGTAAGTCACAACGACAAGTCTTTTTTCGTAATTAAGCATGACTTATGCTTAATTTGCTTCAACTTTTAATTTTAATTTTTCACTATTCTACTAGCGTATCCCCTGCCATGCAAGAATTTTTGTCTTGGATAAGATAGGTTTCAGTCCTAACGAAACTATGGAGGTAAAAAGAGTTTACTTGAAGACCGAGCATGGTTATATCTTCAACGTCAAATTATACAATGCAGACACATACACCTATTTTGAATACAAAACTTGGCAAGCACTATGCAAGGCTTATGCATTTGAGCCTGATATGGTTATCACCTTTGATATTCGTCTGGAAGATGATATTAAAGGTAATAGAGACATCTGGGTCGATGTGCAGACGCCTCCAGTTTTATCATTATGTGAGTTTCTCAACCATATTTATGTCTTCGATATGAGATTATTTGAACCAGTTGAATAATTAATAGATCTCAATTTATATTGACAGCTTACTTCCAATCAAGCAAACATGTCCGGCGCTTGGTAGACAGGACCGTCCACTGTCCCGGAGCTGAACTAAACTGCGAGGAGACAAGTCATTATGTTTCATGGCTTGAGGATCTTGATGCTGTCAAGACAAATTTCTTTACTGCACTTAGAAATGTTAGTACTCAAAACGTGCGACCAATAGTGTTCGTACTGAACTACGGTCACATATATTTAGGAAAGATGGTAAGATTTCTACTATTTCTCCTCAGTGCATCTTTTGCATACATTATTTTTTTAAGCTAAACTTCATTGCTAAGTATGTTACTATACGATGTTTTTTAACAGGGACTCCCGATGAATGTTGTGCCTGATTGGATCGAGACTAAAGGTACCATGAATATTATTAGCTTACGGCCAAGATATCCTACAATGCACTTTAGTGCATTCAGGATTTCTAATAGCGAGAAATGCTTAATAGTAAAAGACTGGAGCAAAATTATGAACGATCACAGGGTGATTTGCTTTTATGGTGTTATGAACGCTTATAATATCATTATCATGTTGAACTCGATGATATCTTTGCTATGAAAATCGTTGGTGATGATATATATGATGCAAGAGTTTTTATATTAATATGATGATGATGATGATGAGTTATTATATCATTTATGAAAAAAACTGCATATTAGTTTCAACTGGATGTATTCTAGCTAAGTGATCAAGTATATGCCATATCCATATTACCTCGATCACTTAATTAGGTAATAAAGTATATATAATATGGATATGACATATATTTGATGACTTATCTAGGATCCACGCATCCAGTCAAACTAATCTGCGGTACATTCACCAAATAATTTAACAACTTATTATAATGTGAAACAATCACTAAATTAAATTGAAAACACAACATTAAAGTAAAAATAAAAAATAAAACCAAAACACACCCAAACATTTAGTACAGGTTGGTGTTATCAACCCGTACTAATGTCCTACGCGCCCACGAAGCTGGCTCGTGCCACGTGGTTGCCCTTTAGCACCGGTTCGTGCTGAACCGGTACTAAAGGGGGGGCTTTAGTGTCCATAATTTAGTGCCGGTTACCGAACCGGCACTAAAGGGCCTTACGAACCGGTGCTATTACCCGGTTCTGCACTAGTGTTACAGTAAGGTAGGATGCTAATGGGGCAAATTGTGCCCCTACTACTACGTAGCGGAATGTGGTTGACACATCTGTTTGCAGCTCTGGAGAAATGTGCGACACAGATTCATATAAGAGTTGTGCTAGTGTACTACAAGGCTTCCTGCTCTTTAATGTAGTGTGAGGTTGACATGATATGCTTAGTTCTCCTACATAAATAAATAAATCAATCAAATAATGCTTCACGCATTGCTAGAAACTTTATGCGAAATGCAAACTACCCACAACAAAAAAGCAACCCCCCTGTACTCAGAGCCTGTTAACGAATCTTGATATGCACCATTAGTAGTACGTACATGGATGGTTAGGCATGCAGGTGCTACAAAAATATCAACTTCTCCTTGACCATGTAGTTTCCGTAGCGCCAACGAAAGTCTGCAGCCAGGTCTAGCAAGCAATGTGCCTCTGATTTACTCCAGGTCTAGAAGGTGGAGCTCAAAGGGAGGGGGCAAATCGATTTCAGGTTTCTAGCAGTAGCATCTATCACCTTACCAAGAAACTAAACTAACGACGGATAACTGAAATGCAAAGCCAATGGAAACATGGAAGCTACAGCAGTGAGCAAGCAGAAGCAGGTACCCCGACTCGCAGCACAGGGTAGGAGGGATCCGCTCGGCCGGCGGCGCCGTCTTTGGTGGTGCTGCCGCTGCCGAAGGTTGGTTGCAGGGAAGCCGGACTCAGCGCCATCGGAGGAGATGCGAAGGAGCGGCGGAGTGCGTCGCCTCCGACGAGACGCGGAGGGGCGACCCCATGCCGGCAGCTCTGGACAGCGAGGCCGCCGGCGATATCTATCTTCAGGGGGAGAGGACACACGGACGAACCACCACCCTTCCGCGCACATAGGGCTAGTTTGGTTCAATACCTGGCAAAAAAAATTGCTAGCCTGGACCTTCCCTGAGACCTGCCTGAAAATTGTTTGGTTGGTGCCTGAAGAGTGAAATACTAGCCTGGCCTGGAGCTCCTGCCATAGTCATTAGCCTGACTGAAACATCAGGCACGATCGTTAGCCTGGACCAGGCGTTTTGCACCGGTCGCCTGGCTCGAGCCTGGGGTTCTAATGCTGCTTTTTTCTTGTGGGCCAGCAGCTATTTCTGACACGTAAATAATTGCTACACAGTGCTAGGGATGAAAATTGAGTGGAAAGTTTCCGCTTTTTCAGAGGAAAAATGGAAGCGGAGAGAAAATGTGAAAACGAAAATGGAAATTTGCAAAATGGAAATGGAAATGGAATTTTTTATGCGGAAACGGAAACAAAAACAGAACGGTGTTTTCCAGTGAAACAGGCGTGGAAACGGAACTTTCCATTTCCGTAAATATGGAATTTCCATTTCTACTATAGGCCTATGGCTACTTTGTAGCCCAACTACCAAACAACACACAATGACACAATGAGTAGGATGAGCGGAATGGGTCATTTGAGGACTAACTTTTACTACCACACACGTACTCAATGGACCCTATATGGAATTGTCATGTACTACTACAATACTATCCTATGTTGCTATCACAACCATATTATTTTGCAGCCATGTTAACAATTTCATAAATTTGTTTGTTTTTTGTCTATATTTCTCTATGATTCAACGGGGTTTTAAGTTCTGGTCAAGGAACCGTTTTGTTTCCATGTCTGCTCTGTATTCGCTCCGTGTCTATTTCCGGTAGTATTTATTTCCGTATTTGTTTCTAGGGTTTCTGTATTCGTTTTCGCTTTTGCAAAAAAAATGAAAATAAATATGATAGCACCCAGTTCCGTCCGTTTCCGCGCCGTTTTCATCCCTACACAGGGCACATGACACGAACCAAACGCATAGCACTCAGGCAGGCTTGGCCAGGCAATAGTATTTTTCATGTCTCCAGGCCATGGCCAGGCTCCATTTTCTCCCAGGCATGAAGTCCATGCCTCAAACCAAACTAGCCCATAGTCAACGCCTGGCCCAGGAACAATGTTCTCATGGAAACCCCGTCGGGCCCATTTGCAATTGCTACTTCTTTTCTACTCCCCTTTTCTTCGTTGGGCGACGCTATACGCGTCATCCGGCAGATAGCATAAAAACATCAAGCGCCTTCAGGGCCGTCCGGTTGACAAAAAAAAAACAGCCGTCGGATCTTCCCCAAATGTGCACGTCGCGAATTGCAACAAGCCGGTTGTGTTGTTGGCTCTGCAACCGAGGCTTCGTTGCAAAACCACCCGAAGCATTGTTTTCTTTGTTTTTTGAGCTTAAAGCGTTATTTCCTTAAGTGTCATCTCTGCACTGTAGAAATTTATTTGCAACAGAGCTTGTGTTGCAAAAGTATTATTTTTCGTCTTTCACCTTTTTACAACATAGATAATGTTGCGGAAGGACTTCTACAACATTGATGGTGTCCGAGAATTATTGTTTTCGTCTCAAGATCTCTGCAACAGGAGCCTTGTTGTGCTCGGCCTTCTGCAACAAGATCATTGTTACAAGACCTTTTTGAATCATTTTTTTCTCCGGTCTCTGCAACAAGGAGGCCTTTTGTAACAAAGAGGCTTGCTGTCTCTAAACACGAGGCCACCGGCAACAAAGGACCTCCGGCCGGGCTCGCTCTGTGTCGGAGGTGGGGGGTTGCGAGCCCGTGTCAACCAGGGATGGCTGCGTCGTGGCCCCGGCCACGTCTAGGCTCGCCGGGCATGGCTCTTCCGTGCCAGCACCTGGACGGCTTCGACAACGACCGCGCGGGCAGGTTGTGGTGGTGGAATCCTCCCACTGCATCTGTAACAACGATGGCACCGCGTCGCGCCGCGCCACGCCTTCACTCTGGCGGGCATCCGCGCAACACTCCACGGCCCAACATCGCCTAATGATTTGGGAGAAGGTGGGCGTACGGGAGAGGAAGAATAACAGAATGAGATAAGGCTTGTGGGATGTGTGGCTGAAAGGGGGATGTGGCCGCTAGCGGTGTGCTCACTCCGCACTGCAGGATCAAGACGATCTGACGACGAAGGAGGCGATCGGCGCAAGTGAGTTATCAGTCAATTGAACAGAATCATTTCCCTAGGAAAAAAAAGTAAGCATAATTCTCTGGGAACCTTCAGAACTCCGAGAACGCTTAATAGGCTCCCATCCAAATTGTCATCATCTTTCAGATCGGAACAAAAAGAAGACATGGATATAGGTAGCGCTAGCGATAATGTTAACCTATAACCAAACCGTTGTGCACACCACACACACAAAACCATCACTATCATCATCACCATTCATGTTGCAAATTAGAAATTACAATCAGTTGATTATTCGAACCACAACAAAACAACTCCACATACACAATAATCACCATCATCATTCAAGCTTACATATTACAGCCAGTCGATGGCCGACTGTACCACACCAAACACTCACACCCACACACAGAAGGAGCTCATGCTGCACTCGGATTTATTTTTGTCATTTGCTCGAAAGCAACCAGATGAACAGTGCTTTGATGGACCGAGCAAGGATGGCCAAATCAAATCAAACCAAAACCAAACCAAACCAAATCAAATGAAACTGCAAGGGGCGTCACTGCACTAAGGCAATGACGATGTAGGGAACACCACAAACCAATCAAGCAGCAAACAGGGCAAGCAACATATACACGGCAGGAAAGCTTCAGTTATGTAGGTCTGCATGATGACGCACATGCATTCAGGTTGGACGAGCCCGAAGGTTGATTCACGGGAGAGGTGAATTACCTGCGGCATAATAAACCAACATTTGGTAGGGATGATTAAACATATGGACTTTCAAAGGATACAGTAGATAAGTTGGTTTTTGTTCTAGAAAAGAGAAGCTAGTGATTTGTTCAGCACAAAATTAAGTTTATTTGCAGAGTAGGAGAGATGGAGTAATATGTGTGTAGCTCACCTGAGTATGGTGCCTCTGGGCAGCTCGGCCTTGTAGTACAGCGAGTGGCTTGGCTCGTAGAGGGAAGGGTGATGGTACTTATTCAACCCGTCCCACTCAAGGTTATCCCACCAGTCCTTCTCGCAGTCCACCTTGGGTGGCTTGGTGTCGCGGCCGATGGACGGCAGACGCCTAAGGCTCCAACAGCCTCGGATCTTGACGGTCTCGAGTATAGGCGCCCACATCCTGCACCCATATATGTGCTGCAGCTTGGGAACCTCATGCAGGTGGATGCTCCTCAGATAGGGAAATTCTATAGTTGTATCCTGTTTTTGGCGCCCAGGGGCCAAAGGGAAGACCTCCCTTAGATCATCACAGCACACTATCTCGAGGGTCTGCAAATAACTACAGAAGAACCTCCCTGAATTTCGGCTGGCCAAGGTGAACACGTGTAAGAGCCTGGGACAGCAGTCCAGGTGCAAGAACTCCAGGCTACAAAAGGTCAGAATTGACGTAGTAAATGTCTCTGCCGTCAGAAGCTGGGACAACCATAATGTCTCCAGACGCCTAAAGCTGGACGCACCATTGCCCTGCCCAATATTGAAGACCGTGTGTAGCTTGGGGCACCTCTCGACTCGGCACCATCTTAGACTCTGCCATCCTGATCCGTCGAGAGGTGGAGGGATATTGGTGATGGACAAGTTATCATAGGCATGCACAGATGTACTCTGCTTGCATATAAAACCAGGCAATAATAAAGCACTAGTGCTAGCACTTGGTGCATCCTCCAAAAGTTTGTTGCCCTGTCCATGAATGATCTTTATCATACATGTCTTCGGTTCATCCCAAAGAAATATCTTAGGGCAGTCCCACATCACCATCACTCCAACTGGGCCACCATCCTTCAAGACATATACATACATGGAGTCCACCATAGTCCTTGTGTGCGGTTGGACTTGCAGTAGTTTGTGGCTGCTTGTTCCTTGGATGTTGCAACCACCAACAGTAGCTGCAGGAAAGATATCAATATGTACGGATGTGGCCCTTAAAAATTCTCTTACAGGAGAAAGCGACCTCAGGAGCCTTGTATCCATAAGAGAAATCCGCCATCCACTGTTAAACTTTTCTTCTTTCTGCTGTTGGAGGGCTTGATCGCTAAGGGGATGTGCATGTGATGCTTCACCTCCGTCAGCTGATGCTGATATTGAGGTGGTGTCAAGATGCAGCAAACCAGACCACCCTTTCCCTTCAAATGTCTTAGGCCACAATATTGCACGGAGCTTCTCGCAGCCTAGCAGGATGATCTGCTTGGGGAGTGAGGTGGCTACCACTTCCCTGAAGTTGAGTGTTTTCACTCCTGTGCCCGAGAGGTCCAGCTCTTCAAGACTCCCCAATGATCCTTTCAAGAATATGTTCTTCAATTCTTTGCAGTCCCTAAAAGAGATGATTTTTAACCCACCACAGGCACCAATAATGACAGTATCAAGGTTAATGTTGCTTGCTGAGCCAGATAAGCTTCTCATGTAACCACTGACCATATTCCCTGAAAAATCAAGAAGCTCCATGCTTTCCATATCTGAGAACACATTGGTGTCGGACCAGCAGGTGGACTTTGTTAACCGGAGCTTGCGAATGTTACGCAACCGTCCTTGTAAATGGCTAAAGTCCCAGTTTTTGGCTCCCATCACATTTAGCTCCCTGAGCTGGGTCATGAGATCCATCATCCGTGCAGACAAGATCCAATCACAATCTGTGTAGCGTAGGTCAAGCACCCATAAGCTTTGGAAGCATGACCACAACCTTGGGGTGTCCTCCTCTTCCAATTGCGCCTCATCTCTTTCCTAGGTTTTGACAGTGGTCAAGCCATAAAAATCTAAGGCTGTGGCAGCAGAGAAATGGAGGTGATGAAAAGCTAAAGCTACATCTTGAGAGTTTCATCACGCCAAGCTTGTCAAAATGCTGGAACATTCTGTTAGGAACGACTCCATCAGGGACCAGCACAAATCCATGAGCTGGTGATGCCCAGTGTGGTACGCACTCAGCATACCATAGAAAGCGAGAGGGAAATTCATTGTCGCGGTAGTCCATATTCCATCGGATATCACCTTGCAGTCTCTCACCAACTTGCCATGCTTCAGCAATGTCTGTGGCTTTCTGTATGATTCCATCACATATCCAATAGTTGCATGCATGGGTAGCCAAATCATACTCGCTGTCGACATAATGGCGGCTGGTGCAATGTATTGTCAACATATACAAGAAGCACTGAACAAGTATTTCAGGATCAACACCACTCTTATATTTTTTTTTTTCGAAAAGGGGGGCTTCCCCGGCCTCTGCATCAGCATGATGCATACGGCCATCTTATTAAGCATAAAATAGTCCACAAAGTCTCCAAGTCTCAAGGTTGTCAACAAGAAAAGTAAGAAAAGGCTCACACAGAGCCCGAAGGCTAGATACACAAGCTAGCCAAAGCACTTATACATCACAGCCGTTTGGCTCCAAAATAGACAGGTAAACTAATTGCCTATCCTGTTACACGACCGCCATCCAAACCGGCTGAATATATCCCGAGCTACCATCTCCCATCGGATAGCAGCAGTAACCAAAAGCTCCCTGGCCTCCGTCGGAGTGAGTAGCGACCAGGAACGGATAAGAGCCGTTGCTCGGAAGATAACCTGCAAAACATGGATATTTGTTGACCTGTTAAAGACGAAGTCATTTCTGCAATTCCAAAGCGCCCACAAAAAAGCGCAAACCCCCAAGCGAATATGTTTTGCTAACCCGGGCTCTACCCTAGTTAGCCATGTCCCAAACAACATGTTAACCGACCTTGGTGGGGTAATATTGAAAGCGACTTGAATAGTCGTCCAAAGAATTCTAGCTAGTGGGCAGTCAAAGAAAAGATGTTTAATGGTTTCACCCTGATCACAGAAACTACACCTAGTAGGTCCTGTCCAATTACGCTTAATAAGATTATCCTTTGTTAAGATCACCTGTTTATGTAGAAACCACATAAACACCTTGATCTTTAAAGGAACTCTGACGTCCCACACATGCTTTGAAGTAGGAATCGAGCTGGAATTAATAACATCAACATACATTGATTTAACCGTGAATCCCCCCGACCTAGTGAGATTCCAGCGTAATTTATCAGGTTGTTGAGATAGTTGTACCTGCATCAGTCTCCTAACTAGATGCAGCCACTCTTCCCAACGATTGCCCACTAACGATCTTCTAAACTGGATATCCAGGGGTATCGAGGCGAAGACCGATGCAACCAAAGCATCGCGCCTTCGAACTATACGATACAGAGACGGATACTGGATTGCTAGGGGAGCCTCTCCAAGCCAAGTATCCTCCCAGAATCTCGTGCTTGCACCATTACCAACTAAATGCTTTGACCTCTGAAAAAATGAAAGCTTCACTTTCATAAACCCTTTCCAAAAGGGTGAATCAGTTGGTCTAACCGACACCTGAGCCAAAGTTTTGGTTTGGAGATACTTGTTACGCAGGATTTGAGCCCACATGGCGTCAGTTCCTGAGGATAACTTCCACAACCACTTACTAAGAAGGCACCGGTTCTTGACTTCGAGATTCTCAATCCCCATACCCCCTTGGTCTTTCGGTCTACAAATGATATCCCACTTCGCTAACCGATATTTTCTCTTAGGCTCCTCCCCCTGCCAAAAGAACCTCGATCGATAGAAGTCCAGTCGTTTCCTAACTCCAACTGGGACTTCAAAGAAGGACAAAAGGAACATGGGCATGCTCGTGAGCACCGAATTAATAAGAATTAAACGGCCTCCATACGACATGAGCTTGCCCTTCCAACAACTTAGCTTCTTCTCGAAACGATCCTCAATACACTTCCATTCATTATTCGTGAGCTTGCGGTGATGAATAGGAATTCCTAAGTAGGTAAAAGGCAGCTCACCCAAACCACATCCGAACAACTGCTTGTAATCCTCTTGTTCCTCTTTGGCTCTCCCAAAGTAGAACAACTCACTTTTGTGGAAGTTAATTTTGAGCCCACTTAGCTGCTCAAACAAACAAAGCAGCAGCTTCAGATTTCTAGCTTTTACCAAGTCATGCTCCATGAAGATGATAGTGTCATCAGCGTATTGCAGGATGGATATACCCCCATCCACTAAGTGTGGCACCAAGCCCCCTATTTGGCCAACTTCCTTGGCTCTCCCTAACAACACCGCCAACATATCGGCTACTATGTTGAACAGAATAGGGGACATCGGATCTCCCTGCCGCAGGCCCTTATGTGTCTGGAAGTAATGACCGACATCGTCATTCACTTTTATGCCAACACTACCCTTTTGCGTAAAAGTTTCAATCTGGCTCCTCCAGCCCTCGTGGAAACCTTTCATACGCAAAGCTTGTTGCAGAAAAGGCCATTTAACTTTGTCATACGCTTTCTCAAAATCTACTTTAAAGATGACTCCATCAAGTTTCTTAGAGTGAATTTCCTGGAGCGTTTCATGCAACACCACCACCCCTTCAAGGATGTTTCTGTCTGGCATGAAAGCTGTTTGGGATTGCTGCACCACAGAATGCGCAATCTGTGTGAGCCTATTAGTCCCAACCTTGGTAAAATTTTTGAAACTGACATTCAAGAGGCAGATAGGACGGAACTGCTCAATCCTGAGAGCGTCGGTCTTCTTTGGAAGCAACGTTATCGTTCCAAAGTTCAAATGAAAAAGTTGAAGCCGTCCAGCAAAAAGGTCGTGGAACATGGGTAGCAGATCCCCTTTGATGATATGCCAACATCTTTTGTAAAACTCCGCCGGGAACCCATCCGGCCCGGGAGCCTTATTGTTCTCCATCTGAGAGATGGCATCGAAAACCTCCTTTTCCGTAAACGGCGCAACTAGCATGTCATTATCAGCAGCAGTTAATTGAGGCACATCCTCAGTCCTGGACTCATCGAGGGACACAGCGCTATCCTCCGGCGGTCCAAATAACTGCTTGTAGTATTCGGTGATGTATAGCTTAAGATTATCGTGACCAACAATTGTGCCTTCATCTTGCTCGAGCTGAAATATTTTTTTCTTTCTGTGTTTGCCATTCGCAATCAGATGAAAGAATTGAGTGTTCGCATCCCCTTGGATTACTTTGCGAACCTTTGCTCTGAGCGCCCACTTCAGCTCTTCTTCGCGGAGAAGTTCCTTCAACCTCTTTTCCGCATCAATCTTACAGCACATATCCGCAGATTGAAGAACCGCTGATTCAGCTCTAACATCTAGGTATTGAATAATCTCCAGGAGTCTGTCTTTCTCAACCTTATAAACTCCACTTAGATGTTTAGCCCAACCTCGAAGAAAGCACCTCAAATGCCTAATCTTATTCTGCCATCTCTCGACAGGCGATCTACCCCTAGACTCTCTAGCCCACTCTCTGGCAACAATATCCAAGAAACCTTCTCTTTCAAACCATGACGTTTCAAAGGAGAAAGTATTCTTGTTTCCCACATGCCTTGGCTCCCCTGAGTCAACAAATAGCGGTGTGTGGTCCGAAATTCCTCGCGTTAGAGCCTGCACCGTGACCAGAGGGAACTTCTGCTCCCATTCGGCACTTGCAAGAACCCGATCCAACTTCTCATATGTCGGGTTTGGTAAAGAGTTAGCCCAGGTAAATTGTCTACCAGAGAGTTCGATTTCTCTCAAATCCAAACTCTCAATGATGGTATTAAACATAAAGGACCATCGCCCATCAAAATTATCGTTATTCTTTTCATCCCGCCTCCTAATAATGTTGAAGTCCCCCCCAACCAGGATAGGGAGTTGTTCGGACCCACAAATTCGAACCAGGTCAGCCAAAAATTCAGGTTTAAGCTCAGGTTGTGCAGCCTCGTAGACCGCCACAAACACCCAGTTAAACCCATCTATTTTGGACCTGACTCTGAATTTCACTGCAAAGTCACCCATAACAACACTCCGGACTTCAAGGGAATCACATCTCACACCCAGCAAGATGCCCCCAGACCTCCCTCTTGGAGGAAGACAATGCCAATCGAATTCCACCCCTCCCGACAACGTGTTAAGAAACTGAGGTGCAAAATTATCCCTACCAGTTTCAGAGAGAGCAATGAAATCTAAACGGTGCTCTAAAGATGCCTCCGCTAGAAACCTACGTTTAGCCAAGTCCTTAAGACCTCTGCTATTCCAGAATATTCCTTTCATAGGTCATCATGGAATTTTTTGGCCTTACGAATTCTAGCACTCCTGCGTACCGCGGATGCAGGGTACACCTTCCGCTTCCACTTACGTTTAGGAATGTTATCACCTGTAGCCCGGTCCTCATAACCGTGCTCTGGTTGAACATGTGCTGCATCATCTACCTGGAGTTCATCCTCATCAGGCTCCGCAGACGGAGGAACAAGATCCGCGCAGAATTTATCAAGCACCCTAACACCCAAGGCCTCAATCTCCGCATCATTCAAAGGTTTTACAGCCGCTAGGTTTCTAATAGACTCCAAGGCCCGTTCCGCTTCCAAATCTAAAAGATCATTAACCGAGTTTTGAATTTCCAAATTATTATTCCCAAGAGACACCCCCACTTGGTTTGCATTATTAATAATCTCATCCTTAGAGAAATGCAGAATAGAATTTGAAACATTAACTGACATACCTGTTGTGCTCTCCACATCACGCAGCTTGGCCGCCCGCATAGCGCACCTCTGCTGCAAATCATCAACCTCCGGAAGGTCCTGGAGACGAGAGCTCGTCCGCCTCCCCTCGGAAGCAGGGTCTCGGATCCCTCCGAACGCGATCACCTCCTCCCGAGTAGCGGCTCCCGGAGTAGGTCTGGGAGAGGGGGACCGCGTAGGAGATGTGGAGATGCCTGACGGAGTTGGCACCAGGGCCTCCTGCCCTAGTCCGACCCCCCCAGCCGACGCCGTGGCAGCCGTGCGCTCCACCTGCAGGACCGCCGTCGGTACTAGAGGGTCAGGGGCCACCTGCCCCTGACGCCTGCCTAGCACCTCCGGCGACCCCACCACCAACGAGGCTCCCGCGAGACGGACCTCCAGGGCCTCCTGCCCCAAAGATATGTCGCCCCGGCTGGACACAGGTACCTGCGCCGCCTGCTGTGAAACAGAAGAATGAGAGGGAGTCGTGGCCACCTGCCCAGACGCCCCTCCCCTCCACAAGGAAACCAAAGACCTAGATCGCCCTGGCGATTCCTGAGGCTCCACCTCTTGAACAACACGGGCACTGAAGCTGGCCGACTGCCGGGGTGACCGCCCAAAGTCCAAGACCGGTAGCGAATGCTCGAACGCATCGTCAGAGTCAACCCGATCACTCCACAGACGAGGAGGCGCCGACGACGGCAGAAAAGATCCAAACCGCAGTGAGTTATGAGGCAAAGACGAAGCCGGGGACTGCTCCATCCCGGCTCCGTTCTCCGGCTCCTGAGCAGCAGGCCCCGATCCATTGGGCTCCTGTGCTACCTCATCCGCCTGCTCCCTGGGAGCACCTGTATCATCACCCCCATCGTGCATATCCACGTCAGTGCCAGCAGCAACCTCAGCAAACAACTCTGCATCCTCAAACTCAATATCAAGTGGAAACACCTCGCCTCTATAGGTCCAGTTGATGACGTCTGGGACATACTCAATATCCAGAATGCTAACTCGCAGTCGAGCCACCCCCTGAGCTCTAGTGAACGCCATATCCACTTTCTCTGTCTTACCAACCATAATCCCCAAACTAGCCACCACACGCACATCAGAAAGAGCCTCAGACGGTGCCCCCGAGAAACGCAGCCACACCTGAGTAAGAGGCTTCCCCTTAGGCTCAACTTTCTTCCACTCGTGGAACTCCAAAATACCTTTGGTGCCTGGCACCTTACACATCCCAAAGCTCAACAAACGCTGCAAGTCCTCAATCGAAGGAAACTCCACTCTGAATACTCTATCCTCAACGGGTACGAGGTCCCACTGAAAATCACCCGGAGCCAACTCCTGAAGTCTCTGCACAATCTGAGCCTGGGAGACATCTCCCTGTGTCACCTTGACCAAACCAGAAGTAAGGCTCTGTGTATCAGCTGGGATCTCCCTCGCAGCCGCTGACTCGAAGAACATCAGCTCCGCACAGTACACACCATATACAGTAAGAGCTGGAATATGGTCCCTCAGCAAAGGACAATCCCCTGAAGCATGCGCAGGCTTACCACAGGATTCGCACAGCTGGGCCACACACTCCGCGATGAAGTGCCCCTTCTCTCCGCACCGGTAACAAAGCATTCTCTCTTTCTTCCGAGCGTACTTGGATGCCCTCTCAGAATCAGCCACTTGAACCACCTCAGCCTCCTTCGCAATCCCAGGAACCTCAGCAACCACAAGTGCATTCACCACCTCCATCGCCTGGGGAGGTAGCTCCTGTGGTGTCTGATCAGTCTCCATCGCCGCCCCGTCAGAGTCAACATGTCTAGGGGGAGGCGGCCGGCGGAACCTTCCGCGGCCTCCACCACGACCACGGTATCCGCGATAACCTCCTCTGTGCCTGTTATCAGGTCCTGAGGCCCCCTCAACGAAGCCTCCAGCCAGCCCCAGGAACGGTCTCTCTGCAGACCCGTCACTCTGCCAAGCATAACCCCGACCTCCTCCCGCTGAAGATGAGCCCCGATGCTGGCCTACTCCATACGCATCAAACCCGTCATCACCCCACTTGCCTCGAGGTGCATCAGTCGGTCTCCCACTGGTATTACTCTGATTACTCTGAACCTGATTCTGCCCCGAACGATTCTGCGCCTGACGAACCGCAAGGTGTGGCGGGGGTGCACGCTGACCCCCGGCAGTTGCCGCCACCGGATCAGCAGCGACACCGGCAGCCACCGTGGCCCCCGGCGTCTCGGCCCTCAGAGCAGCCATCCCCTCCGCCGACGCGTTACGAGCCGGCACCACCGGCGGTGCAGGGCGAGGAGCTCCACGGCCAGTATTAACCATACCAGTCGTCATCGACCCAGGAGCCGGCGCCGCCGGCGGCGGAGGGCGAGGGCCTCCCCGGCCGACCCCAGCAGCATGAGATGGCACCGGGGGTCTATGCGCTGCCCGGCCAGCCGTCGTTGGCTGCGCCTCAGGAGCCCGAACTCCCGGAGCGCCCAGCTGCTGCCGCGGCTGGAGAGCGCCTCCACGACCTGCAGCACCCGGCGCAAGTGCCGGCGGCTGCTGTCCGGCCGGCGGTGCGCCCCGTCCCGACGCATGGGGCGGCGGCGGTCGAGCCCTTCCAGCCCCCCCCCCCCGCGGTACTCGCAGCAGGAGGGGGTCCCGCTCCACGTCCAGCCATTAGCAGCGGCGGGATCCTCCTCGCCCTGCCCGATCCACACTGCGGGAAACCACGACTCCCCTGGCGATGAACCCTAGCGGCACGTACCGACTGCGCTGGGACGATCGAAGGATCGGACGTGCATGGCAGAAAACACTCAACGGACCGGCCTTGAAAGACATAATGGGCCTCATACCCATTATTGTCCGGCCCATTGGCAACGAGGCCCGAAGGCTCCCGATCCAGCCCGGCCGCACCAAGCAGCTGAGCGAGCGCGGTCGCCCTCGTCGATCGAATCTCGGTCGCCGTGGCCTCCATGGCCGGCGCCGGCGGACGCACATTCCGGGACAACAACTTCCGTCCTTTCTTCCTCTTAACCGTAACCCACGCATCCGGTCGGATCAGATCAAACACAGTGAGCTTCGGCAAACATACCTTGGGTAAAGGTCCCTTCCATGGACGAAGCGCCGACGGCGCCGTCCTTCTATGCACGATCCGGCGAACAATCTCGATCTTCTCTCCATCGTGCAGCCCCTCACGAGCCAGATCGTCTCTGGGAACCACCTTGTCCACCGTGGTCGCTACTTCCTCTTCCGAGTAACCTGAATGAAAGAATTCACAGATTAGGTCCGACGGCGTAGGAGACGGCGGTGACTCCCCCGACGGCTCCGCTCCATCCTCGTCCGCATCATCATCGTCAGATCCGGCGAGGGCCCAGAAGTGACCGCCCACCCGGCGGCGATCGCCGGCATCGGGCGGTGGCTCCGCCGTCGGGCGCGGAGATCGCCCCGGATCGCCTCCCTGTCGCCTAACGGTCATGGGTCCGCCGGCTGTGCAGGCCTAGATTTGACCTGTAGCGCGAAGCCTTGCTTGCATGAGACGATGCAATGTCTGCATGTACACAGTCGTGCTTGCTGCAGCTTGCCACGACCGATTATCACCACTCTTATATGCAACTAGTGTAGCCTCTTTGCGCAGTAGATAGTACCAGAGATCTTGTGGGTTTTTCTCGTAGCATGAAGCTGAGAGAAGAACATTTGTTATATCCTTCTTGATGGCCTTGTCTTTCATATTGGGGTCCATCCGAAACCTCCCTTGGAAGGTCCATATCACCTTGTTGGTCAAATATTCATATACAGGAAGACCAAGGCTAGATATGTCAATCTCCTCGTTGCTTCCATTGTGAAGAACCAGCAAAAACCTGCTGCCCTGTATGCTCCTCTGGATCTCTATTGCGACCTGTGCTATCCCAGCCCGAGATTGCTGATCAGTAATACCATTGAAATCATCCTCCTCGTCTTGCTTGCCAAACATCTGCATCACCTGATTGGGAAGATTCAGCTGCTCTGCGATTTCCCTCTGAACTGCTCTTGTGCTCTCCCACTTAGAGCAGTCGATGTGGATGACTTGCTCAAACTGCAGTCCCCATTGCCGTTTCTTTTCATTCGATGCGAGCTGTTGGGCTACGGCTTGCACGACCGCAGATGCCCCCAGCCCGTCCCAGCCATCAAAGTATATGACATTTTCTTTTCCTCTAGTATACTTGAGTTCATCCAGAATTCCTTCAACAGCCTCATCAATGGTGTTTGCCTTGATAACCTGCATGCATATGTGAAGCGGTGAGGACGGTGGCCACCAGTGCAAAGTAGCTACATACATAGTAGCAGTCCTCCCTCCATTCCAAAATATAGTGCGCCCGCGCTTCCCAAGGTCCAACTTTGATTATAAATTTAACCAACGAGACCGACTGCGACGGGAGAAAAAATTATATAGTTGAAAACTTCTTTTGAATACGAATTCGCTGGTATAACTTTTGCTCCCGCCGCAGTCGGTCTCATTGGATAAATTTATGGTCAAAGTTGAAGCACGGGAATAGAGGAAGCACTCTATTTTAGAACGGAGGTAGTATATATATGAAACAATATGTGATGGGCAAGGTTACGCAAGCGTGATGCAATTAATGAACAGAACTCCTGAGATATAGAACACTTTACAACAAAAGATTTACCACAATCGATGCACCCACGAGGGTACAATAACCCAAATATTTTGTAAACTAGCTCGAACGGGATAAGAAAGATAACATGCACAAGTGAACGAAAACTGATGGTACATGTAAACATACTTCTGTACGCATGACGAATTGGCAAGATACTGCAATCTCTACCCTCTAGATTAATTCCATTTCCAGGTCATCATTGATCAGTCAGCTCACTAGAAGTCTCCAGCTGAATTCCTCGAGCTCGATTGATTCCTGTATACAAATGCAATGATATGCAAGCAAGATTAATAAAATAAAACTCAATGACCTAAAGGAGAGCATGCAAAAAATATAATTCTCGTGCTTCCACAAAATTTCAAAAAAATCACACGTGTATGTCATAGAGTACTGTGTGCGGCTGTTAAGTTTCATACAAATTTTTATATTTTTATGTGCAAAAAATAACAAAATTAGAGCACATAAATGTGCTTTTTAGCCTCTCATGACTGCTATTTTAGTTTGGACTGCATGTGAGATTTCACCAAAACTTTGCAAATACATAGGTTACTGTAATATCTACATGTGATTGTTAATGAAATTTTCTGAATCTTCGAAACTCACTTCTATTCTTTCAAAGTAAAGAGAGCACATTTGCTCAAGGGTAGAAAATCTATGTCCTGATAAAACTAGCATACATAGATACGAAGAAGCAGACAGGCTGATTGAATACAGGTGTAAGCTGAGCTTTACATACCTTGGTTATATTGAATAACTGGTACTATGCAGACTTGCAGAGAGTATGTAGCTAGGTAGAGACAGGGGCAACTAGAAGCTGGCTAGACTGGAGAGCGAAATCTGGACACACAACATGCTTCAACGGGGTCCTTGTGGTTACACACAAATGCCTTGGCTAGACAGAATAAAAGCAAGCAGTACTATTCCTTACCTTTTGCTTTGCCTTTTGTCTTTCCTTGAGGACTATCTTTTGCTTTCACTAAAGACAGAAATCAATTCTATGCTTGTAGCTAGCTTAGCTGCAAGATTTAAAGATAAAGAATTCAAGGCCTGACCGGCCATTGTTTGATCTCGCTGCTAGCTAATCAAACAACTTTTGTGTAACTTGCATTGAAAAGAATGTGGTGCAAGTTAGATTCAAGGGTGCGGCTAATATCACTAATCCTATTTTACTATTTAGCTTCATCTGCTACACAGATTCCTATACAAGTACTACTCACAAGGATTGCAGTTTTCTATTCGAATGTAATGTGAGAGGCTGAAATACTTACTTAACTTTGCTACATAATAAATCAGAAAATGCTTCCTACACTGCTACAAACTTTTAAGAAAGTTACCTGCATATAATATTGACACTATCAAGAACTGTCAAGGCACACTCCGAAATATACTAAATATCATAGTTTTAAATAGCCGGCTATAGCCCCGCTATAGCTCCGCTATAGCTGTTTGAGGGTGTTGCCGCTAAATGATTTCATGTACAATTTGGCGCTATAGCTCCGCTATAGCCCGCTATAGCCTAGCTATAGTTATTTTTAAGGGTCACCGCTAAATGCCATAGCCCGCTATTTAAAACGTTGCTAAATATCGACACACAATTTTTGCGCCCTTCACTGCATCTGTCAGATATGGTCAGAAATATCACATTGTCAAGCTAAAACATAAGTAGCCTGTTGTACAGAAATATTGTAAAGCAAAAAAGCTACATGCTGCGAAGAAATATTTGGGCTGCTTCATGCTTATCAGTGTGCACAAATACCTTAGAACGCGGAATAAAACAAGAGGCAGTATCCTTACCTTTTGCTTTCGTTTTTCTCTCACATTGGGATGATTACCTTACGCTTTGCTAAAGACGGAAATCAATCCTTTGCTTGTGTCCAGCTACCAGCAGGGTTGAAAGATAAAGATAAATGATTGCAAGACTGACCCTTTACTATTGGATCCTCCTGCTAATTGAGCATCTTTTGTGTCTTTCAGGCCACCTGCCTGTCAAGTAGAGCATCCAGCTTTGGGTGTTAGATTGCATTGCAATTCAGTGAAGTAGGATTCTCACTACTAGGAAAAGGCCTACTAATGGCGCATCAGTTTTGCCTACTAATGGCGCATCACTGATGCATCATTAGTATCACGCCACTAGTATTTATTACTAATGGCGCACCACTGGTGTGCCATTAGTATCTGGTATACTAATGGTGTACCACCTAGTGCGCCATTAGTATATAACACCATGCGCCATTAGTATGCCTCCCAGGAGCCATATTTAACCATGTGCTTTGGCACACTAATGACGCACTACGGATGGATGCGCCATTAGTATACTTGGCATACTAATGGCGCACTGTTTGGTGATGGGCCATTAGTATACTTTGGCATACTTTGGCATACTAATGGCGCACTCTGTAGTGATGCGCCATTAGTATGAATATTAGTTTTTTTTACTTTTCTGATTTTTGCACAGGTTACAAAATATATTATTTGACAGAATATAGACAGTAGCACACAGCAACAGCAGATTCATCAAATACAATAGAAGATTAGTCTCCGAATACAATTCATCATATTAGTCTCCGAATTCAAAAGATCGAACAAAGATAAAACATTACAAGTCTCGAGACCGCGAGTATCGATTTGTCTTCACATTACAAGTCGATATCGATCATCTAAACTATCATCACATAGAAGAGAGCTGCGTCATCACGATGAGCATCATCGTGATGAAACTGGTCTTCATCCGGTTCCTCCAACGCTCCCTCCTCTCTCCCGCTAGATAGCGGGCGTATCTAGATTCCGCCTCCGCCCTAGTGGTGTACCCTTTGTAACTGTTACCGTTGAAACAGTGAACCTATCTCCGACACTCCTCCCAGTCGTCGTAGACTCCGGGAACCTTACCCTTGTACACGACATACGACGGCAACTCTATGCATAAGCCAAACAACAGACAATACATACATAAGCAATATATAAGTATGCAACAAAAGGATCGGAAGAGAAAAGCAAGACATTAATAGCACGATTCATGGTCCTACTAATAAATAGCATCAATTACATCTAAGTTGAATGACTGTCCAAACCAAAGAGACATACAATTCATTAAATTTTAATTACAACATGAGCCAATCAATGTTTCAGAACTACACATCACTACTTTCGACTCGACTCATGAACAGGAGCGTGGATGAAGCCGCCGTCTGTCGTGATGGTCATGAAATCGCGGGCATTGTCAGCCTGCATTTGTAGCATTCCGTCTATCTCAATGTTGGACGGTTGATATCTGAGGAAGAACTGCCCCGAGGTATGACGGACATCTTGATGGATGATGTCCGCAAACTCCGACTGGATGCGAAAGAATTCTTGTTTGATGTCCGCGTCCTGGATTGCCGACAAGCTCGCAGCCCAATCTTTGAGATTATTTGGTAGCAGAAGGTGATGATGGTCCCTTACGATCGCCCGCATGTGATGGAGGGCGTAGTAGGCATCCTTCTAACCGCCAGGCGGTTGCTTGACGCAGCAGAACATCGTATTGTGGGCGAACACGTGCTTGCCGTACTTACGAACTGCCCTGATGAAGGTACCTCCAGATTTGGCGTAGCCGGGGTGAACATCATCAAGAACTTTCTTGATATTTGTGTAGTCTATCTTGGAGTTACGGTTCGGATCAAAATACGTGGCCATGGAATATTTCGGGCTTAAGAGGATGAGTGTGCAATGTGTGTCACTGCACAGAACACGAAATGTTAGAAAAAAAACGATCGAAATCTAAGAAATCATATGTTACGGGGCGGTTAAGGGATGACTTACTCGGGAAAGTAAGCCACAAGGAAGTTATCCTTATCTGGGTTTGCCAGAATGACGTCTTCGAGGTGTGAACTCGCGACTTGGCGGTCCCCAGCGCTGCTCAAGAGCTTGGCACGCATGTAGAAGGGGTCGATGATCACGATGTCCGGGGTCTTGTCTCTAATGATCCGCATCTCCATACTCAGCGAAAACAGCCGAATGAAGGTGTAGTGCAGCGGATGAAGGTTGAACATAGCAAAGATGTCATCAAACCGCAGGATGATTGTACCCCCGATGGCGCCATCCACAAAGCCCTTGCCCTCTGGCACCTTGGCCACGAAAACCAGGTATGCCACATCATTCTCTCTGAGACGCCGCTTCTCCAAAGAAAGAACACTGTCGTGCAGACTCCGCATAGCACCGGTTGCAGCATTGAGCATATTTGTCGGTAGCATCGCCCTACCCGCCACATGCACCCTCCTCGAGATATCCTTAGGTGAAGGTGGCCCGTCCTGAGCACGGATCGTACTCGGTGCCGGCTGGCTCGCACCGGCGCCCTTTTTAGTCTGCCGTTTCCGGCCCTTCTTCTTGATCTGCTGTAATGGGACCGAGTTCTGCTCACAGAACGCCTTCTTGAGCGTGTTGGGGCTGATAATATTTGGCACCTCCGCTATCTGAGGCTCGGTGAAGGCGGCAGCTGGAGGCGTCTCCTGAGAACTGAACGCCAGACGACGCTTGTTGCAATTGGGTTTCTCCGCCGTACCAGCTAGATCACGATCATCTTGTTTGGGTTCTTGAGAAGGAGGCCCGCAGAACTCGTCATCGTACCCATGTTCGGCAAAGTACTTATCGACGTTGGTAAATGTACCATCGTCGTTGTCGTCGTCGTCCGGATCCTGTGCCATATGCATGTCCGGATCCTGTGCCATAGGGATGTCCGGCATGTCCCGTAGCGTTGCGGCGTTCTTGCCATGGCTTGGCGCCGGCACGACTGGTGGTCTTGTCTGTGGGGTGGTGTCCCCCGCCCCCTAACGAATCTGGCTCTTCAGCCAAAGCAGGGGCCAGCTTACGCAGGCGCTGAGGGTCATCTCATCTTCTTCGTCGGCCCCAGCGGGTTGAATCGGAGGTAACAGCTCGTCGCAGCCTGGCAGCACCCGAACCACTTCAACCCTATACATTGTGGGTGGCATCGTATTACCGTGGAACACGGGGTTGCCCGGTTGAACGATTCTGCCCTTGGCGACATCGACCAACTCGCCGCCCACGAAGTGCAGGAGAGTGCAAGGAACGTCGGCGACGCCCTGCGAAAACATGTAGGGCGTCAGGGATGCCCAGTCAAAGGCAAGGAGATGAAGTCCTCGGCCGAGAGGCTTAGTTACCGTGATGCCGTCGAGCTCGGCTAATGTCGAGGCACCGCCAATGGCGGGCGTGCAACTGACGAAGGGGCCGCTTGCTGGCGAGGTGCCGGCCGGCATACACCTGGGTGCATTAAGCTCCAATGCCGGCGTCGGAGACACCAATACCGCTGCCGCCGGAGACATCAATGGCGCCGCCGCCGTAGACACCAATATCGCCGCCGCCGGAGACACCAATGGCGCCGCCTGCGCGTTATGCGAGTTGCTGGCCGTGAAGCTGGGAATCGGGGGCGGCCCCTGTTGGCCACCCGCAATCCACGCCGTTATCCCATGAATCAAGGTAGGCATAATGCCGATGAGCGTCGATCCCAGTTGTTGTTGCACTTGCTCTTGGACCATCTCCGGAATCCGCGCCACTTGCGCCTTGAGTGCTTCAACCTCATGCGACTGGCTTTCCGAGCTGGTCTTTTTCTCCTTTCGCCCACCAGCAGCATAGTATGACGACCATTTTGTCGACAAGCCTTTGCCGGCCACACGACCAGCTGACGTCGGCTTATTGAGCTTATCCCTGTTTTTCATTATGTTCAACACCCTATTCAAAGGGGTGTCGAAAGGGGAGCTCTGAGACGACCCCGCGCTACTGCTTTCTTTGTCCTGCGGAAGGAACGTGAACCATTTAGAAATATTGGGGATTAATTAGAATGCAACCATATGGAGCTAATTACGCGGGGGGGTATTCCTTACCAGAACAAGCTCAAGCTCCTTGGTCTTCGGATCCGTGGTAAGCTCCTTTGTTACCGGGTCCTCCTTGTACCGGGCCCTGAGAAAGTTCCTGGTCTGCTTGTCACTGTATTTCTCGAAGCGGGACGGTAGGCCTTGCTCAGCACGCTCCGCGTCCTCCTTGTCCCATACAGGCTCCGCCACTCTGTAACCGCCGGGGCCGAGTTGGTGGACCCCTATGTTCAACTGCCGCATTTCTTTCCCCCACTGACTTGATTCGGAGGTTGCGGGGCTCTTGCACTTGATCTTGAACTCCTTGTAGTCATCTTCGCTAATCAAAGGATATTTCGCCTTGATCTTCTCATAACTATCACCTTTGTCAATCATTGCCTTCACCGTGCTTTTCCAAGTAGACAGGGCCGTGCTCATCGTCGTGAGGGCGGCACCGTTCACTTTATTACCCGAGAGGCGTGTGTTTGCGAACTCAGCGGGGAACTTGTATCGTTCGTGCAGCTTCGTGAAGAGGAGGCTGTGCAAATTCCCTCGGTCCTTATGCCTTAGGTTCTCGGTGTTGATCGAGGCGATGCTCTGGAGAATGCACCCGAGCTGAATCGAGTACCCCTTGACTACGTGTTTGGGCGCCGTCGGATGCCCGTCGGAGTTCACTTCAGTAAATTCCTCCCTGACGGTGCCGAGCACGTTCGGGCGCCGGTCCTTCCGTTGCCTCTTCGGTTGGCTGCCATCTGTGCATGCGCCGCCATCATCGGTGGTGGCATCCGTGGCGCCATCATTAGTGGTGTCATCCCCGACGCCACTAGGGGTTGTGTAGTCAGGACCGGTGTCTTCTGCGGCGTCCTCATAGCGGTGAGGTTCTTCCTCCAACTCCTGGGACAGCTCCCAGAATTGCTTGCCGCCCGAACCGCCGGCCTCATCGTTGTGGGCCATGTTTCGCTCTAAATAGGAAAAAAGTTTGGTCAAAAAGTTGGTTATTGTCAAGGAACAAGATCATGGTCTCATCATTTAGGGTTTGTTGACACCGAGGCATCCTAAAAGCTAAGCTTTTATCATTTAGGGTTTGTCGACGCCGAGGCACCCTAAAAGCCTAAGCATACATCATTTAGGTTCTCATCGACACCGAGGCACCCTATAGAAGCCAAGTTAAGTTTTCATCATTTAGGGTTTATTGATGCCGAGGCACCCTAGGTTGGGCCTAATCACTTGGCTCTATTGCCACCTATGTTGGGTTTATCATCTAGGGTTTATCGATGCTAAGGAGAATTCTAAGTTGGGCCTAATCACTTGGCTCTATTGCCACCTATGGTTTAATGCAGCAAGAATGGCGGGGCAGTTGATCCTACTTAACTAAGTACTAAGATACCCCGGCCCATGCATTAGTCGCAAGTACCCCATATGTCCTATTTTTAGCAAAGTCATGCTAAAATTCACGGAAAATTTCAGCATGACCTTTGCTGAAAATAGGACATATGGAGTACCCGAATTTGCCGAAACGGAAGTTAATCGACATTCCGGCAAACTCAAGGGCCTCTCGGGGTACAGCAGCAGCATCACAAGTTGACAAAATTCCCAAGTAGTACAGCAGCAGCATCACAAGTAGTACCAATGAACATATAGTCCAGCAAGTTGAAAAAGCTGAAGTTCTCAGCATGAAGAATCACACAACACAGTACCTACATTATGATGATACATTTGGAGATTGCACATACAGTTTTCACATAAGCATAATTGTTCTGGAGATTGCACATACAGTTTTTGACAGCATAGCACCTATGACAGCACATACAGTTGTCGTTACTGCTCCCAAATGAAATGACACTTTGACATGGCTGCAATTTTTAGTGTCTACTTATCTGCAATTTTTCAAACTTCAGCTTGCTTTGTATAAGGAGACTAAAAAACCATCTAAGGAGTTCTTCAAGTTCAAGTTACAGCCTGCATGACATTTTCCTACACAATGCTTGTTGTAAATAATTACTTAAAGTAAACACTTTTTTTATCTTAGCTTACTTACAACAGAATGCCTATCTTTCTAGTTTTCCAATTCCTTTTGTTTCATTTTCAACATTGCTCTATTTGTAGTTAATAGCACTGTTCAAGAAATCTGTATATGCAATCTACAGAGATCCCCCTCCTGCCTTTTAGACTGATTTTCCATCAAAATTGAAAATAGTTACACTAAGTTTCACAATAAAAAATACACTTCTCAGTTTTACAAACTGAAAATTACTCTAAAACTGAAACTTTAACTGACTTTTAGACTGAATTTTTACTCCAAGAGTTTTTATATTCAGATCACTTTAACTGAATTTTACATTGAGTTTTAGATTGAATTTTAAACTTTCTTGCAATATAAGCTTGCCGTACACTTTATATTTAGATCAGGAGCCAAGCTCTAAAATTGAATTTTTAACTGAATTTTTACGACTGCATCTGTTTCAATTTCAGTTTTAGATAAAGTTTATATTCAGATCAGGAGACTGACTTTTAAACTGACTTTATATTCAGTTTCAGGTAAGGACATCAGAGAATCTACAGCGAGGGGCGGCCAACGCAGTGAGCACGAGCCCGCATGCACAAACGGTGACTAAACAAGGAGAAAAACAGGGGAATCGATGGAGACGCTCGCCGCGGAGCTGGGGAAGGAGACGGCGAGGCCGAGGGTGGTCGGGGCAGCGCGGATCGACGCCGAGAAGCAGTGGTCGGTGATGAGGAAGAAGAGGTCGATGCACTCGATCCTTGATGACCCGGCTCCAATCCGTGGACGTATGCGATGAAGGTGATGATGGTGTTGCTCCTGGCGCAGCTCCTAGGCACGACGACGGAGGACACGGCGGTCGGTGGCCGCGGTGACGCGCGGCGGCGGCGCTCGGGGTGGAGGGAAGGAGCGGGGCACGCCGTCGGCGGCGAGGACCGAGAGGGCGATTGAGGAGTGGAGGGAAGGAGCGGGGCAGGCCGTCGGCGGCGAGGACCGAGACGGCGAGGCGGGGCGCGAGGGTCGTCGGGCGACTAGGGGGAATGAATCTGGCGAGCGGGAGAGACGAAGGGATCGGGCGACTAGGGGAAGATTACTAATGGCGCACCCCCTGGCGATGTGCCATTAGTATGTTTTTTTTATAACAATGGCGCACCCCCGAGACGGTGCGCCATCAGTATTCTTTTTTTTAGATAGCAATGGCGCACCAGTCAGCCGTGCGCCATAAGTAAGATTTTTTTATTATTATTTTGTTGCATCTAATAATTTAATAGAAAATTAATATGAATATGAATATGAAAATGAATATGAATATGAAATAGTAATAATTTTTATAAAAACAGTAATAATTTTTTTAAAAAATATCATCAAATTTGTTATTTGAAAATATTTATGAATATAAAAAATATCATCAAATTTGTTATTTGAAAATATAATCAACTTTTTTTTGAAAATATAATCAAATTTGTTTTTTTGGATTTTTAGTTGCATTCATTTGTGACGGTGGAGCGGGGGAGGGTGCGGGGGTCGTCGGCAGTGGTGGAGCGGGGAGGGTGCGGGGGTGCTCGGCGGCGAGGGGGATCTAGCAAGGGGGATCTGGCGAGGGGGGTAGCGATCGAGATGGAGGGGATTGAGATCGAGTGTCCTCATGAATATTCAATATGTTTTCATGAATTTAAAAAGTGCCCATGAAATTTAAAAATATTCATGATATCAAAAAGTGCCCATGAAATACAACCAAGAAATGAAGACTACGATTTAAATACAGTCGATCTTAGCTAGCTATCTGTTCATAATTTTCTTGCCCTTCTTTTTCGCAAATGGAGTTCTTCTGTGAAACGGACGTCCTTTAGGTAGGGTGGTCCTGCTTCTTCTTGTGGTGTATGCTGCTACTTCATCATCGTCGTCATGTTCGATCTTCGGGTCACCGTACTTGTCGAAGTCTTGCTCATTGGCTACTCTATCCATCCCGATGATCTTCCTTTTGCCTCTCCTCACGACAACACGACTGGGCTTTGACAGGTCGGTAATGAAGAAGCATTGGTCCACTTGGGAAGCTAGTACCCATGGCTCATTTTTCACGGTGACATTTGCGCCCGCGGTCTTGGATTTGGCTTCGGGTATAACCATGGTGGTGAAATACCGGTCTTCTTTTAGAACGCTCTTGGCCCATCTGACACCGAACATCGGGACCTTCTCTCCAGCGTAGCTCAGCTCCCAGATCTCCTCGATCCTTCCGTTGTATCTGTCCTTGTCGTTACCGGTGTAGGATTCCATCGTTACCCCGGAGTTCTGATAACCATCGCTCTTCATGTCCTTGTCCTCGGTGTAGAATGTGTAGCCGTTGATATCGTACGCCTCATAGATCATCAGGTTGTGATCGGCGCCCTGTGACAAGGCGAATATGAGTTGTTCTTCCGCGTAAGAATCCTCATGTAAAGGGTACGACAGAAGCTTCTGCTTGAACCAACGCGTGAAACATGAGTTGTGCTCTTTGATTATATCTCCGTCCGTTCTCTGTTGGCCTCGGTCATTGTATGTCTTCTCAATAAAGGTTTTGTGCTTTATCACCCAAGGATCGACCACGTCTATGTGTTGTAGCGCGACTAGGTTTGCTCTTTCAAAGTCGGCGAGTCGACCCTCGAAGTCGACATGCATTTCGCGGTGACCCTCACAGTGACCCCATCCAGCGAGCCTGCCGAGGTGCCTGTTGACGGGCAGACCAACGGGGTTCTCGATACCTAGATAATTCGTGCAGTAGGAGATGCACTCTTCGGTCAGAAAGCCCCTGGCTATACTTCCCTCTGGACGTGACATGTTGCGAACGTATCCTTTAATGACACCATTCATCCTTTCGAATGACATCATGCTGTGCAGGAACATCGGCCCGAGTTGGATGATATCCTCCACGATATGGACCAGCAGATGCACCATAACATCGAAGAATGCGGGCGGGAAGTACATCTCAAGCTCGCATAGTATCACCACGATCTCTTCCTGTAGCCTTCTGAGTTGCCTCACGCCAACCGACTTCCGAGAGATGACGTCGAAAAAGTTGCATAGGCCAAATAGCGTTTCACGGACGTGCGCGTCCATGATCCCACAGATTGCAACTGGAAGTATCTGCATCATCAGCACGTGACAGTCGTGAGACTTCATCCCGCTGAACTTCTGCTTCGCTGGGTCTAGGTATCTGCTTATCTTCCCCGCGTAACCGTAAGGAAGTTTTACTCCTACGAGGCAGGTGAAAAACTGCTCGATCTCCTCCCGACTTAGAGTGAAGCACGCGGGAGGGTAGTCATTTCCGGTCTTCTTGGCCTTTTTGCCTTTGCGATGACTTTCTGTGTCCTGCTTCGCCTCATCGTCATCATCATCATTAGCGTGAAGCTCCTGCCTGATGCCCATTGATTTCAAGTCTGCCCTTGCGCTCGGCCCATCTTTAATCCTCTCTGGCATGTTGAGCAGGGTACTAAGCAGACTCTCACACACGTTCTTTGTGATATGCATGGCATCAAGGCTATGAGGCACACGGTGGATCTTCCAGTACTGCAAGTCCTAGAAAACAGACCTCGTTTTCCATACCTTCAGCAGCGGCTCTGGCGCCTTTCGCTTCTTTCCCGGCTCTGGCGCCTTTTGCTTCTTTCCAGTAGTGGGCAATCTTTCCAATTTTTCAACAGCCCGTCTATTTCCTCGCCGCTCCTCGTACGCGGGGTTCGGTTTCATCATCGAACAGATCCTTGCGTTTCCTCCACGGGTCATCGTCGCGAAGCCACCTTCGATGTCCCATGAACACGGTTTTCGAAGACCCGGGATCTCTATCTAGCTGGCGATACGTTGTGTCATCCATGCACCTGACGCATCCAGAAAATCCGTGGACCACCTGCCCCGCGAGATATCCGTAACTGAGATAGTCGTGCACCGTCGTGAGCAGTGCGGCTCTCATAGGAAAATATTATTTCTCTGCGGCGTCGCACGTATTGGCTGGCGTTTTCCACAGCGTGTCTAGCTCCTCTTTCAGCAGCCCCAGATACAGATTGATGTCGTTCCCTGGTTGTTTCGGCCCTTCAATTAGCATACTCATGTGAATGTACTTCCTCTTCATGCACAACCAGGGGGAAAGGTTGTACATCCACACAAACACAGGCTAGGTGCTATATGTGCTTCTCTGGCTGCCAAACGGATTGACTTCATCGATGCTCGCGCCCAGCACGATGTTCCTTGAATCCTTCCCAAATTCTGGGTGTTCGAAGTTCAACGCTTGCCACTGACTCTCATCCTTAGGGTGACTCAGCATCTTGTCTTTTTTATTTATCTCCGGATCATTTGTGTCATCTTCTCACTTCTTCTCCTCCCTATCCGCGTGCCAACGCAGGAGCTTTGCTACCTTAGGGTCCGCGAAATACCGCTGCAGACGAGGAGTGATCAGAAAGTACCACACCACTTTTCGAGGAGCTTTCTTGCTCTTCTTGTATCGAGTGACGCCGCACACCGGACATATGGTAGACTCCGCATGCTCGCCCCGATAAATGATGCAATTGTTCATGCACAGATGGTATTTCACGTGCGGTAAATCCAAAGGACACACGACTTTCTACGCCTCCTCGAAACTGGTCGGGCACTTGTTCCCCTTGGAAAGACGTTCGTACCAGAATGACATGTTCTCGTCGAAGCATGCGTCGGTCATTTTGTGTTTTACCTTCATCTCCAAAGCCATGAGCGTTACTTTCAGGCGGGTATCCTCGGGTCTGCATCCTTCATACAATGGAGTAACCGCATCTATCTCCAGTTGATCCAGCTTGGCTTTCTCTCGAACGGCAGCTCTTGCGTTATCCGTCTGCTTGAGAAGCATCTCTTGAATATGAGGGTCCTGCACCCAGCCCATCGATGGTCCATCGTCGTCTGCTCCTCCAGCATCTCGGCCTTCGCGGAGCTCAAAACCTATTCACGATGCCTTCGGTCATCGTGCGGACCATGGTCGCCTGCGGGGTAGAGCAAAACGATATTTTAGAACCAAGAAAAAATTTGACATGACTTTTCCTAAAAATAGGACCAAAAAGAATGCATAGTGCCAAAATTATCGCTGAAACGGAAATGAATCAACATTCTGGCAAAATATTGGCAACTATCGCATTTCAAATACTGGTACCTGCAAACACAAACATATATGCAACACCACAAACATATGCAACACTACAAACATACATAGATCTAGCTAGGCCACAAAAAGTGCATGTGCACGTTGTTGGAGCGAGCTAGGGAGAAAAAAAGTAGATATACAACATGAAGATAGCTTTCCCCTTACTTACCTATCAAAAAAAGGTAATTTCAACACTTAATTTTGATGAATCTATGGTGCAAATAAGGTAAGGAGGAGGAGGCAGCCGACAAGCTTAGAGAAGGAGGTGGGGGAAATGAAGTGGGGAAAGTGAGTGTGTAGGTGTGGCTGTCCAAAAATATCTAGCTGGTCCCAGGTTACTAATGGCACGCCACACAGACATGCGCCATTAGTAACCCAACATACTAATGGCGCACCACACAGACATGCGCCATTAGTAGTTTTGCAAAAAAGTAAAAAATTAATTTTTATACTAATGGCGCACCGTGGCACAGTGCGCCATTACTAGTTTAAACTAGTAATGGCGCACTATGCAACGGTGCGCCATTAGTAGTTTTGCAAAAAAGTCAAAAAAATACAGTAGTGGCGCACTCTATGACTGATGCGCCATTAGTATATTTGAAAAAATGAAAAAAAAAACATTTTGTTACTAGTGGCGCACCGTGTGCCTGGTGCACCATTAGTGTCTTCCACACTAATGGCGCACCAACAGATGATGCGCCATTAGTATATAGTAATGGCGCACCACATGTCTGGTGCGCCATTAGTGTCAATTCCATCTATAGTTCTTTTCCTAGTAGTGTCTATTGGGGGCAAAATGTACTCCTGCCAGTTATGTTGCGGAATGTGGCTCATATCTCTAGTGTACTATGTATAGCTTGGAGAGATGTGCTGCGTGGACTCCTATATGTGCCCTATAATCACAAAATTTTCTGCTCTCTTTCCCTTTCGAGGTGAAGTGAGGCTGACTTGCTTAACTTCACGATAAAATCAGAAAATGCTTCACACACCGCTAGAAACATCATATGGAAAGTACATGCAACTAAAAATGGTGACCCCTCGGACTCAAGCACTCGAACCTGCTATGGAATCTTCATGTGCACCATTTATCCTTGCTCAAAATCATCCAACCAAATTTACTACATATAGTAATACCCACTTTATCCTGCAAGAGAGAAATTAGTATAGTACATCAGTAAAGTGGAGCAAAAGTACAAAAACAGCAGGACCTGAATTTCTGTTAAGGTTGCATTATATAGTTATAAGCAGCTTATGGTGTAAATAATTGCTTTCTTAGAGGCTGGGGCGGGGCAAAGTAAGAAAACCGACCTGATGCGGAAAGTGTGTAAGACTAAACTATGCACAATGGAAACACACCTTTGCTAACTTTTTTTTTATCTAGAATGGAATAGTTAAGATAAGCAAAACAATTAGATTATGATCTTGACAAATATAAGCACATGTGCATTATCTTGACAAATATCTAGAATTGTCAAGCCACTCTGAACTGCACTGAATGTCGAAACACAATCTTTGCACCTTTCATTACATTCAGTCATATACGGTCACAAATATTACATGGCCAAGCAAGAACATTTAAGTTTGTCAAACATGGTTAAGCAAGTGCTACAAAATCTAGCAATTTACTATATGTACTCAGAAATATTACATGGTTAGGAGTATGAGCTGTATCAGGCCTCCACTAAAACCATCAAACAAAATTCCACAATCAGGTCTAGCAAGGAACATTTTGGTCACCTACATAAAGCTGTACTGTTGTGTGCTTACTCTCACTGTAAGTTCTTAATTTGAATATGGCAAAAACGAATCAGTACTGCGGCCAAAATGTTACCAATACAACCTCACTCCGGCGGCATGCAGAATTGAAATTCCTACTTACCGGAGTGCCAGTGTGGAGGCAAGTGGTCCGGTGGCGCAGCCCAAGCATAGCTCTGAAAGCCATAACCAGTTATCGGAAACAACACTCATCGAGCCCAAGTAGAATTACACGTGCAATGAAAGAATGTTAAAAATAACCTCCTCGGAAGCAACAGCATCCGAACCTATCCACAATTCTCTATGCACTGCTCCATTCACAAGTTGAAGAAATAACAAACCTTCAGGAGCACTTGTCTTGAGTAAATAATTTAGTTAACACCAATACTTGATATGAATACTGCCACCGAAATCATCGTCTTCCGGATCAGAACAGAAATAAAAGATGGATAAAAGTACCTCTGGGTCTCAGAAAGCAGATATCATGACTTCGGAAGATGATGATCTCGGTGGCAGATAAGTGAACCTAGCAATGGATTTATGATCGAACTAAAACTGTTGCACACTATATTTTGTTTACAAAAAATTACAGTCAGTCCATAACTGATTGTTGACTACCAGAATAAATTATACTGTATTCTAGATGCACATTATATTATATATGTAGGAACTGAATAAATATGTTGCTGTGATCTCATTGTCGAGAGTTTCACTTAGCTTCACTGCACAATGCAGCTAAGCTAGCTAGCTGTGTCTGTGTTCTACAAACAAGCTCTGCATGCCCATGCTTCACTTGCCACCTTGTGGTCTAGTGGCATGCAAGATTTACAATTTGGTACACTACCACCAAACTAGATACTAAGCAATTTCTGCTAGCACAGCCAAACTGCTTGTACCCAACAAAGACCATCTACGTCAACGGGATGTGCCTCTTCAACAACAACACCAGCGCCCGGGTCACCACCACCAGCCTCATCATCCATGAGATGGACTCCTACAACCAAGCCAACTTGGCTTCACTGTAAAGAAAAATGGAAACATCACTTTCTTTATTTTATAGCATATAGTATATGTGCAGTATCCCTTCCGAATTTTTGCTTCACTTTTCCTATCTTTTATTTTTCTTTTCCATCTTAGTTATCTCTATTCATTCACCCGCAAAAAAAAATAGTTATCTCTATTCATTGTCAAGGCCTTTCAGTAAGTTGTAATAGCTAGTGGAAGATGTCAGGTTACAAAGCTAGAGTTGTACATCACACCAGTCCAATTTCGACGGAGAATTTTTACTTCCAAATTTTCAGTTGGTCAATACTGTCTCAGGCTAACAACAATTGCAGGAGGACAGTACCGATGTGACCATAAAATGCACAAGAAATACATATGATTCTTCACACACTGGATAACACTTTGCGCTGTTATATATATCAGGTATCTAAAATACACTCACCTGGCCATGCTGGGGTTCTTGGGCATGCAGCCAGTGACTTCTGCAATTCCTGATATTCAAATTGCAGTATAACTGTTCTTCAGGGGCATTTCTCCAGTAAGTTCTTCCCAGTACTTGCTGCAGCTTGTTCTCCAGTAGCTAATGGTGACAAAACTGCAATGACCTTGTCCAAGCAGAACTGCTAGAAATATACCCTTTACATGACTCACATTGCCATCAAGTACCCATATGGCAACCAGGCACTAAACTTCAACAAGGGATTGGTTCAGGCATCACATTGGCATTGTTTTAGGCTGCCTGTGGAAACACTTCGGTTGCGTAACAAAAGTCTTGGAGATTTGGAAGCCAAGTTAATAACAGAGACTCAGTGGATGGTGATTAATCGCTTTGTTCCCTTTGCTGCTTGGTGCAAAGCCATAAGTGGGATCTTCTTTCAACAAACTTGAGGCCCATCTCCAAGCCATAACCGAAAAAATACCCTGCACATTTTGCAATTAGTAACCACTTGAAGTGTGCAACATCAAACATTATGTAAAATGTAAAGAAAAAACACTGGAGATGGAGCTTTATCTGGCAAGAGGTTAAGCTCAGACTAGCATCATTCTAGTTATGCTAAAATGAAATGAAAAGATTAACACTCAGACTAGTAAGGCAGAAGAGTGGTGGTTTCTCCTGTCAATGTGCCGAATTTGGTAATTAGCGCACACAATGACAAAACCTGGCATACCCTTCCACTTTGGTACACAAGAGTCAATAAGGATATAGAAGTCATGCACAATCCTTATACCAAACTGCATACTGCTGTTAGCAAATGCAGATTCTCCCTTTGTCTGTCAGATCCATACCAACCAACAATTAGGAACAAAATGTTAATCAAAACAATCTTCCAGAACTACATTTTCATGATGACATAAACACACCTCTTATGAGTCCTGCACCTGCAGGGAACGTGATTTGTTCGTACTGTGTCACACAAACCCAGTTGATGGCCAGGGACTATTATCCATGATTAGCTTCGTTCAGCTTTTCTCCTTTTCTTCCAGTAGCACTTCTGACTTTAGTTAAACTTGAAGCATGTGCAACGTTGGCCAAACAGACAGTGGAATTACCAGAAGTCCCCACATGAGCAAATGCCATTGCTAAACTTGTGAAATCTGACAGCATCCCTCACAAGAATATCACGACCGGTTATCTTCGAGATGAACTTGGTAGCATTGTGGCAATCCACACAAACACGCAGATTCTTGACAACCCGGATCGGCATTTCCTCTGGAACAAAAATTAAGCCAAAGGCAATTGCAAGCTTCTCGCTATGATTGCTGAGCATGTGAACCTTCTCAGCATCTGCCACATCATGCAGCACAGAACTGACATCAGGCTTGTATCCTTCTTCCACCATCTTAGAGTTGAGCCACTGGAGCTTTTCATAAATTGTTCCAGAGAAGGGGTGAGACTGATCGTCGGCTGAAAATATGTGAACTTTATTTTTATACTTGATCCAGCTGCAGCCTGGTTCCTTCTTCACTTGCCTATCCCTCATTCCACGCCTAAGCTGGGCAACCTCGCTCCATTCACCTTTAGAAGCATGCATGCTGCACAGCAAGACATAGCTCGCTGGGTTTTGAGGGTCAGTTTTCAAGAGATTCTCAGCAGCCCATTTCCCAATCTCCATGTCACCACGCAACCGGCATGCACTAAGCAATGTTGCCCATCCAATTGCATCAGGACACCGTGGCATCTGCCTTATGAACTCCCCAGCTTCTTTTAACCTCCCTGATCTGCTATAAAGATCAATCATACAAGTATAGTGATCGTCCAAGGGCACAATACCATGGTCCTTCTGCATGGAATGAAAGTAGCTGCGGCCTTTCTCCACAAACCCTGAACGGCTGCAAGCAGAAAGGACACCAATAAATGTTACCCCGTCAGGCTTCACACCCTTCAATAACATCTTCTCAAACAAATCCATAGTTTCTTTTGCTTTCCCAAACTGCGCATAACCTGAGACAAGGGCAGTCCAGGAGACTTGATCATGAAACGGCATCTCATCAAACAAGCGGTGTGCGTCCTCGATACTGCCACACTTTCCGTACAAGGTAACGAGTGCATTAGACACTGTAATGTACGGCCTCAACCCTGAGACGAGCGCCATACAGTGGAACTGTGCTCCCTCTTCCAGGCTTGCTAGATTAGCACAAGAACTTATAACACTGCCGAGAGTGAAATCATCAGGCTTAATACCATCCCTCTGCATCTCCGAGAACACCCTCACAGCCTCCTCGCCGCACCCATTCTGTCCATAGCCAACAATCATTGCGGTCCATGAGATGATGTTTTTGCAGGTCATCCTTCTGAAAACGGCTTCTGCCAGTCTGATGTTCCTGCACTTTGAGTACATGTCAACAAGCGCGCTTCCAACAAAGATATTGTCATCGTACAGAGTTCTGATTGTGTAGGCATGGATCTGCTTCCCCTCTTCTGAGGCAGCAAGGGCGCCACAGGCTGTAAGGATGCTTCCGAAAGTGTACTGATCAATGCCAACACTCTCGGCCCTCATCCGCCTGAAAACATCCAGCGCCTCCGACTGCAACCCATTCTGCGTAAGCCCTGTAACCATAGTAGTCCAGGTGATGGAGTCCCTGTCGGCCATTGCCTCAAACACCCCCCTAGCCTCAGCAACCATCTTGCACCGGAGGAGCCCCGTGATCATGGTATTATACATCACCACATTCTTGCCCTCCATCTCATCAAAGACCCGCTTGGCGTCCCCAATGAGCCCCATCTTGGCATACATATCGACCAGGGGGCTCCCGGTGAAGGCATACGCCCCAAACCCGAGCCGCAGGATCTGGCAGTGCACCTGCCGGCCGAGCGCGCGGTCCCCAAGCGCCGACGCGGCCATGACCATGCCGGACATGGTGATGCGGCTGGGCCTGACCCTGGCGCCGTCCACCACCGCCTCCTCCCGGAGCAGCGCTTGGTACGCCTGGGCCGCCCGCGCAGGGGCGCTGGCGCCCGAGAAGCCCGCGATGAGCGCGTTGTAGGACACGGCGTCACGCTCGGGCATGGACGCGAAGAGCCGCTCCATGTCCGGGAGGAGGCGCGCGCGGGCCAGCGCCGAGAGCAGCGCGTTGCGGGTGAAGAGGTTGGGGTCGGGCATTGCGTCGAACAGGCGGCGCGCGAGGGGGAGACGGCCGGACCTGGCGTAGGCGGCGAGGAGGTGGTTGAGGAGGTAGGTGGGCGGCGGGTGCGGGACCGTCCGGAGGACGAGGCAGTGGACGGCGCCGGAGACGCGGGCCCCATCGCGGCCGCCGGCGGCGGCGGTGGAGGAGAGGAGCGCGGCGTAGTGGTTGCAGAGCGGGCGGCTCATAGCGGGAGCCGGCGCGGGGGCTCACACGCGAAGCCATTCGCGATCCATATCACGCCAGTTATGGGCCTAGCACTCAGGCCCATCTCTCGTTGACGCGTGGTCATGGGCCTCCAGTAAAAAAATTCTACTCTCTCAGTCCCAAAATATAAGAGAAACGCTCTTATATTATGGGACCGAGGGAGTAATAAATTGTGCACCTTTCGCGGGTTTTGCCACAATAAATACAGCTTGTTTTAAAAAAAAATACAACTATGAGATGGTCCGAAATTTGAATGATCGGTTAAAAATGGATGTACTTTGTTCGCTAGAATGTCTGATCAATCAAAAAGAATATTGTGCCGATCAATGTATATGATGACCCACGCCCACCCTTCCACTTCAGCAAAGAACATGTTCGTGTCTCCCTTTAGTAGTCCCGCTTGCTTCAATACACGACCCTCTCTTGCAACGGCGAGGATAACTAGATTCTTGGATGGCGTGGCCCCGTCAAAGATGTTAGAGTTGCGGTGCTTCTAGAGTTGCCACATAACTAGGATAATGATCACATTGGCATCCCTCTTAGCCCATCCTCGTCCTCCCTTGTCCTGGCACCATGTGGAGAGGTCGTCATCCGGTGTCGGTATCCACTCCGGCTTGCCAAGGGGGTGGCATATCACCGTCCACACCTCACGCGCTAAAACACAGTGTAGTAAGATATGGTTGATGCTCTCTTCCGCTTGGCTGCATAGTGGGCAGCTATCTTGATGATCAAGTCCTTTTCTTGCCAATCGGTCGGACGTCCAACATCTGTTCTGAATTGCAAGCCATGTGAAGAAGCGGCACTGTGTTGGCGCTTTGGACTTCCAGGTAAAGTCGGCTATTGGGGCGGTTTGCCTGCCCCAGAACTTTGTGGCATAGACCGTTCTCGTGAAGTAGCAGCCGTTTGCTTCCCATGACCAGGTGATGCTGTCTCGTCATGTTGGCTGAAGTTTCACCCTTTCAATTGCAGTCCACAGTTGCAGGTATTCACTTATAAGATTTGTTTGAAGTCAGAGTCCATAATGTCTGACCAGCTTCACGGGGGAAACAAGATTGACATCCACAATACGAAATCAATTTTATTAGACGCGTCATGATAGTTTCCATATTGCATAACTTTAGTATTGTAGATGTTGTTATTTCTTTTATATAAACAAGGTCAAGGCTTTATAAAATTTTACTTGAGGCGCATTTTACGTGGGGAGTAAAATATAGATACATCCATGCCTGCGACAAATAATTCGGAACGGAGCAAGTACGTACGTACACCCACGTGAGTGCGCCGTGGTTTGGGCCACATGGCGGAAGCCTTGGATGGATTAGCTTGTTCTGCGACCGTACACAGAACACACACACGCCCACTTCATCATCCGTCCACCCGGTAAATCGGTCCATCAACACCGTAGGTATACGTAAAAAGGAGTTGCCCTCTCTAGAAGCTTCCCCTTTGTTGAATGATCCGGCCATCGTCGCTCTCACGCATTCGTACCGGGCGTGCTGCTCCACTCAATCATTCCTTCCCCTTTGTTGATAACGCACGCATCGCATCATGGGTGGGTTGCCCTCCACATCTTGCCCTTATCTGAATGGCCTGATCGGCCGAAATCCAAACAGCGACCTGCCACTGCCGGCACTGTGTCTGTCCGCGCGCAAGCCGGCACCGCGCCCACGCTCCTCCGGCGAGAACGACGCGCTTCAGGTTGATCGGCTGGCTGGCGCACGGTCGCTTTCACGCATTGGGTGCTGTGCCGTATCCGATCATGGCGCGGGCCGCGAGCCATATCCGAGTCGACTGGATCATTGGATTAGTACTAAAATCCTAGATTTTGTAGAAATCAAACAAACTGAGATTATCATTCCCTTATCATAATCAGTCTCAGATAAGTGCAGTGCAAGTTCTTTGTGCTCTTGATTTGGCCTTGTCGGTGAGCGAGCTGCCAAACACGGCCGTCGATAAAAGAACGACTTGAGGAGGACTAGTTACTGATAAATAAATCGACACAAAGATGGAGCCAGCTTGAAAACCCAAATCCCGAATCCCGAACTCGATGGAATTTTTACACGCGGAATAGACTGGAAAAAAGAAAAAGAGAAGAACTCGGGAGGCACCAATCCAATTCCAGAGGGAGCGAAGCAGAGGCAGAGCGCTTGGCAACGCCACAAGGGGGTGTCTCCCGCGCGCGCGTCAGGGCGGCGCGCGGCATGTCGGGCAGGAGGGGCGGCGGGCGGCGGAGGCGGGCACGGCGAGCCACCGCTCGATGCAGCGCGCGTGGAAGCCGTGGCCGCACGCCGGCATGGCGCGCACGGCGTCGCCGTCCGCGAACTCGGCCAGGCAGATGGCGCACTCGTGCGCCGCCGCGCCCGCCAGCCGCGTCCCGGACGCCGAGTACACCAGCAGCGGCGGCAGCGGGGGCGGCGGCGCCGGCTTCTCCGGGTCCTCCACACCGTCGACCCCCTGCCCCTGCCGCTGCCGTTGCCGGCGGCGGCGGAGCAGGCACCTGACGCCGGCGTGGAGCGCGAGGGCGAGCGCGAGCGCGGCGAGCAGGGAGGCGAGGATGATGGCCATGTTGCCCGCGAAGTCGCCCGCGCCCGAGTAGGGCCCCCACCGGTTGGTCGCGATGGCGGTGGCCGTCGCGTTGCCCCGGCCCCCGCGCGCGTGCTCCGGCGTCGCCATGGCCTGCCTCCCTCCGGTTCTTTCTCTGGCTGGCTGGCTGGCTGGCTAGCGCGCGGCGGCGGGCAGTGCTCCGTGAAAGCGAGGCTCGCCCCGGTGCACTAGCTGGTGCAGCTGAGTGAGTGACTGGCTGGTGGAGTGGAGTGGAGGTGGACTGACTGATTGATTGATTGCCGTGGTGGTGCAGGCGAGATGGGCCAGACCCGGACGGACGGATGGATAGAGGCTGGCTGGCTGGATCCGGGGTCGGGAGCGCGACGTGCCATGCCCCATCCACCTCCGTCCTCCACCGGCTAGCCGCCTCTGCTTGGCCCGGCACGACGAGCATGGGGTGTACGTAACGTCGGGACCAGCTGTGCTGCTGTTCTCGAGCACACCGTATCACGCTCTCCACACAGCCAGAGGATGAATGGATGATGGTCTTACTTACATGTGGCCACTGCAACAAAATCACGAGTTTGATTAAAGCTACAAGCCATTCTTAAATTCTTTTTTTTTATCTCAGACAGGTCAAAACACATACTCCCTCGGTTTCAAAATGTAAGGCAGTTTTTTCTTAGCCTAGTCTGGTCGAAGATAGGGGCACGGCCGTCGCTGCGCACAAAGCAGCCACTGAAGCCCTCCACTATGTGTTCAGTGCCAGAAATTTAAAAAGTTTGCCACATACACTTCGATGCCAAATGTAAAAAGTTTAGCACCGGCACCACAACGTGAAGGATTTGGCACCCATCCACCTCTGGCCCACCTACATATAAACTAGTAATACATCAGCTCAAAGCAGTGTCTCACCGGTGGTGCCTCGCATGCAAAAGTACAGTGGCTGCCTAGTTTATTGCCTCAACGAAATATGGCGTCGGAGCAAGTAGAGGAATCGATGCCCTGAGATTTTTATTTGGCATCGGCTGGGCTATGTAGGGCACCGGTGCCAAATGTTCAAAAAGTGAATTTGGCATCGGTTTTGGCATACATAGTGGAGGACCTGAGCGAGCCTACTGAGAGGTTTTGTACGCTTTCCACTGATTTTATTATAAATAAACATTCTAGAAGGTTTTGGCATGTTTACGCTGTTTTTAATTGTTTTTGATTTTCTAAAAAATTCAAAAATATTCAGAGTTCCAAAATTTTCGTCTGGTCTTTTAAAAGTTCATACTTACAAAAAAAAATACATTTCTTGATTTGTTATGTTCGAGATTTCAAAATATGTTCATGTTTTAAAAATCAAAAAAATATTCGCCTTCCAAAAAATTCTCTCATTTTCCAAAAAAATGGCAAACATTTTAAAAAGGTTCACATTTAAGAAAAATCTAAATATATTTTCACACTTTTGTAAAATACTTTTTTGTGATTTTTTCAATAGGAAAAATGAAAAAGATAAGTACTCCCGCCGATTCATATTAATTGTCGTGGACTTATTAAGTCCTTGACAATTCATATGGATTGGAGGGAGTTCTAAAAAAAATATGTTTCTATAGTGTAGATGAGCTCGAGCCCAAAAATTAATATTCGCCACTGAGAGCGGCAATTTGGCTACCGAACTCATCTACACCCGCCATGAACAGTAAAAAAATACTAGAAAAAGTAAAAACAAATCTCATTTTTTTTGCTTGGTAGATGTTTCAGTGCCTAAGATTCATGCAAAAATTTAGCTTGTTTCGACATCTGAGGAGCTCTCAGAAAAAAGACAAATTCGGAGTCTTTGAAAAAGTGTTTTGCTCACGTACCCTTTGGATCGATTTTTTTTGCTGAGAGCTACTCAGATGTCCAAACGATCTAAATTTTGGTACGGACCTCACGCACTGAATCATCTGCCATGCAATTTTTTTCGGACTTTTATGAATTTGTTCACGTTTTTATTTTATTATTCATAGGGTGCAGACAGACGTATTAGAAATGAATATTCGCCGCACCTTCACTTTTTTACTTGTCTCTCTTCTATACGTAAACAAAAAGTGCCATGTAAGTAGGCTTATAGCCCACTAGTATACTTGCTCCTATATTGTTAACTACTAATGTAAGACCGGTTTAAAGAGTGTGCTAGTCTATCTGGGATTGGGTGAGGGTGGTGATGTGTCATGCACACGGATCATCATCCTTCACTCATAACTGGATAGCTTCTTCTGCTTGTTTTGGCCTTGCACTTATCTGTTGGGGAACGTTGCATGGGAAACAAAAAATTTCCTACATCCACCAAGATCAATCTAAGAAATGGACATCTACGAGAGGAGAGATTGGATCTACATATCCTTGTAGATCGCTGAGCGGAAGCATTAAGAAACGGGATTGATGTAGTCGAACGTCTTCGCGGTCCAATCATGATCCGTCCCGCGAACTCCGATCCAAGTGCCGAATGGACGGCACCTCCGCGTTCAACACACGTACGACTTGATGACGCCTTCACCTCCTCGATCCAGCGAGCGATGGTGAAGTAGTAGCCCGAGTCCTCCGGCAGCATGACGGCGTGGTGGCAGTGGAGGTGGTGGAATCTCAGCAGGGCTTCGCCAAGCACTACGGAGAGGAAGATGGACTATGAGGGAGGAAAGGGGCAGCGCCGTGGCGTAGAGATGTGCTCAAGGGGCGTGGCTACCCTCTCTCTACCTCTCTATATATAGGGGAACGGAGGAGGGGGTGGCGGCGGCCAGGGCAGATGGGATCTCCCCTAGGGTGACTTGCCCCCCAAGCCGGGTGTAGCGAAACCTAGACGGGGCGCCCCACCTCTCCTGGTCACGTGGGGAAGGGTGAGAGGGGCACTCAGCCCCTTAGTGGGCTGGTTTTCCCTCTCCCCTTGGCCCATGAGGCCCCACCAACACTTGCCGGAACCCCCCGAAACCCCTTTCGATCATGCTGGTCATCACCTGATACCTCCGGAACACTTCCGGACTCCAATACCCTTCGTCCAATATATCAATCTTCACCTCCGGACCCTTCCGGAGTTCCTCGCCACGTCCAGGATCTCATCCGGGACTCCGGACAACCTTAGGTAACCACCATAATGACTCAACTATACTTATATCGTCACCAAACGTTAAGTGTGTAGACCTTGCGGGTTGAGAACTATGCAGACATGACCGAGACACCTCTACGGTCAATAACCAATAGCGGGACCTGGATGCCCATGATGGTTCCTACATATTCTACGAAGGTCTTATCGGTCGAACCTCAATGTCAAGGATTCAGCTAATCCCATATATACACTACAAAAAAATACACTTCCGTGATGATACGTGTTTGTCACAGTAGGTCACGTTTTTTATCATGCATGTACATCCATGACAAATTTATGACAGAATCAAGATAGTCATACATGTGCTGTCGTAGAAGTGTTCCATGACATTACCAAAATTATCATCACGGAAGTGTCCACTTCCATGATGATAAATCGCGCGTCACAGAAGTGCTTTCGTCAAGGGTGACCGACACGTGGCATCCACCGTAATGGAACGCCGTTAAGCTATCGGGTCGGGTTTTAGATCCGATAACCCGTTAACAGCCCCGACCAATGGGGATTTTCCACGTGTAAAATCATCATTGGCTGGAGGAAACACGTGTCGGCTCATCGTTGGGACAGATGCCATCCACTCATTGGACAGAAGGCGCCTATGATACGTCGACACGTGGCACGGCCCAATAGAGGCCCATTCCTGTGAAAAGGCCGGCCCGTTTGACTTGGTCAAAAGGTGGCGGACCGGCCCATGTAAAGCCTGTTGACGGCCTGTTCGCATATAGCCCATTTACAGCCCGCTAACCCAAGGCCCGTTACACCATACCCGAATTAGGCCCAGTAGCGTCATCTGGGCCACCCAATATGATTCCAGCCCGTTTTCACTTCTGGCCCATGTATGGCCCATGACGTCTTTCGGCCCATATGAGGCCCTATGTAACTCTTGTCCTATTAACGGCCCGTGGTGAAACTGGCCCGTAATGAACAGTGTATCACTTTACACCCGTTAACGGCCCATGGTGAAACTGGCCCGTAATGAATAGTGTATCACTTTATACCCATTAACGGCTCGTTATTCCGTTGGGCCGTTTCCAACCCATGTTATCTTTCGGCCTTCTCAGAGCCCATTTATTCTTGGGCTCATTTCCAGCATTCGTTTACTTATGGCCCGTTACTGTATTTTCTGCTTGTGGGCCAAATTCAGCCCGTGGTTACAGTCGGCCCATTTGTGGTCCGTTAATACATTGGGCCGTTTTCATAGCGTCATCAAATACGGCCTATTAACGATGGCCCGTTATGGTCGGCCCATGAATGAACGATTCCAACTCTAGCCCGTTTACAGCCATAATGCGGCCTGTTATTGGCCCATATTTGGCCAATCGATCATACTGCCCGTATAAGGCCCATTGATGATACGACCTGTAGAAGGCCCATTGTTTCTATGGCCCGTAGAAGGCCCACTGTTTCTATGGCCCGTAGAAGGCCCACTGTTTCTACGACCCATAGGAGGCCCAGTGTCACTACAGTAAATATTAGCCCATGGTTATTGTTGCCTAGTTTTAAAAAATAGGTTATTGCAGCCACTAGCAAACCGCGGAAAAAGAACTGCAATGACTACAAGCAAACAAATAAACAAGACAACAAGAAAATAAATAAGCAAGCAACTTAAGCTAGGCTATCACGTCTATCACACATATTACATCCACTGCGCATCAAAGTTCGCCACCAGTGCAAATAAACGCGCCGACAAAAGAATATACAAAACTGAGAGCACTTCAGAAGGCACTAGGCCTGGCCAGGTCGCCCCCCCCAAATAGCTGAAGAAGCTGAGTAGACCTCAGTTGTGTCAACGATAGATGCATCAACACCAGATTTAAGGCATGATGGTGTGCACGGCAGTCCTCTGGCATCTTCATTGCATCTTTGACTTCAAGTCGGAGCTGAGCTGAAGCAAGTCTTTCTGCTTTAAGTTGAGACTGAAGAAGTCGAACTGATTGAGGCAGCGACTGCACAGAGGTTGTCTCACACCTGCTGGTGAGTAGCTTCAACTCACTGTCTTCATCAAGACAAGACCTTGGGGTCATCTCGCCGTCCTCAAGATGGTTTGGCTCACTATCTTCCCTAAAGTTCTACCTGGCGTAAGAGATACGAGTCTGAAAGAGAAACAAGGAGACACGTAACAGGTTTCACAATTATATAAGCAAATAAATGGATCTGTTCTGCATAAGGAACATGTTTTTACAACTACAATTTGAAACTGGTAGTTGTTGCAAACATCCAATCAGATGTAAACAGCAAAGCAAACAGCAGTGGAGGAAATGATGCCTATCCAAATCTATACTAGAACAAAGTTTGAAGGCTTGAGAAGGATGAACTTACATTACATGTTAACACGGGCTGGACAAAGCCCTTCTCCATGTTGATGGAAGGATAATTCAATAAATTCCCCAAAGAAAATTCTTTATAAGCGTTGCCATTATTCTACATTTTGCAAAGAGTAAATATAGGTCAAATAATATTGGAAGAAATAGAGGATAATGAAGCTCAGGTGCAGACTGATGATACATAATCAAATAGCAATTAATTAAGTACAGCGTTACAAGGCAAAAGGGAGAGAGCTATTGACAAGAGCAATGCAGAGCCCATTATTGTTTTGAGATCGTATGATCCTTTGAGCAAGGAGATTCATCTGAAATTAGTTTTCATGAAAGAGAGAAGGTAAGGCACAAGCAGAAATTTAGGAGTTCAAATTTTGAATTGATATCATAGACAGTACCTGACGCTGGGCTCCCAACAGTTCTAATAGGGGTTTGGCCACTGGAGTATGGGTAAAGTGTGGTACAGTTGGGTCTGTGTTTTCTGTGGCTGCTGATCTATCTAATTTAACAGGTATCACTACCTTTTCCAAATACCTAGTTTGTACTCCTTGAGGATCTGCACTCACCCTCTTCCTTTTGGACATCTATTACGAAAGAACAACATTTGACTGGAAAAACATAGTGTGACGACACATGGAATAGGTACAAAAAATGGATAGGTATGGCATATACTCATATATGATGCTTAAACTAAGCAGATGGTGTAACAAAGTAGAAGTAATGCAAGAGGTCAGATGCAAAATATGTGCGACCAATACAACTTTGCAAAGTTAGAGCAAGCACCTTGATGGGTGAATAAGATAGGCCATCCTCCACCATGCCAAGTTTGTTAGCCAATGGATCGTTCCGCAATATTCCTCTCGTGCGCCCATTCTCATATTCATTTTGATAATGTTCAATATCTGACATGCATGAAAACATAAAAACAAGTGAGATTTTCTTTGTAATGCAGAAGTGATTCTAATCCAATACTGCCTCCATGTAAACCCCTTAGTGCTATCTCTGCAATTCTTTTAAAAGATGCCATGCATGCTGTAATTTGTTGTGTGCATTAATATAATATGGCCTACTACTCAAAATATGAGAGCTCCAGAAGTGATGACACTTCGCAGATGATAGCTTCAACATATAGTAAAAAAGAACAAGTCGACCTGACCTGACATATTCAAAATATACTAAGGGAGAACAACTCGACCTGACCAGTCAACCGCAAGAGAATAGTATCATCTTAAAGAAGAGCAGAAGAGCAAGCAGATTGAAGATATTATAAGTCTTTCAATACAATGTCGGTTGGCCACCCATGATGAACCAGAGCGCACAGAGAAATACTATTCTTTCCGGTCTCTCCATATGTGGCTCATATACATTTCGAAACTAAAGTAGGAACATTTAGCTAACCAATTAAACATCTCTCAGTTTTACTAATATCAGAAATAATATCAGATATGAATTTGTACAACTAAACTTGTTTAGCTCGATGGGTGGAGCAGTGCTATTACGACACGAACCACTTAGGCTGATTGTGGTCATCATAAAATGGGGAAAACATAAGCATGATGAGTACAGTGTTGACCGTGGCAGTGGGATGGCAGATCTGAAGCTGCAAACCGCGCAAAGGGTAGTTAGCAACTGATGTTTGCTTTGAAATAACAACTAAGATTTGGTATGGACAAGAAAGTACGGTCAACAAGTGACAAATAAATGCAATTATGCTGTCTCTCTATATGTCGCGACATGCATTTGGAAACTCAAGTGGGACCTTCAGCTAACCAATTAAATGTGTCGGTTAACTAATATCAGTATCATATCACAATCATATTTGAACAACTAAGCTTTCGAATTCTGAGTGTTGTGTTGTTTAGCTTGAAGGGTGGAGTAATGCTAGTACGACATAAAGCACCTACGCAGATCATAGTATAGTAGATAAAAGGGGAAAACCCTAAGCATCAAGAGAAAAATCAGGAAAGTGGAACTAGCTGGACCAATGGGTGGCGCACATGCTTTTCGAAATGAATATGGGAACATTAGGTGACCAATTAAACGTTCTCTGTTTTAGTGATATGAGCATCATATCAGATTCGTATTTCAACACGTAAGCTTTGGGTTGAGGTCTTGAGGAGCAGTGCTAGCACGACATGAAGCACCTACGATGATGGTAGTGAATATAAAGGGGGGAAACCATAAGCTTTACGAGTATAGTGCCCGTGCCATGGTGGATCTGAAGGTGCAAACCGGACAAAGCTACTTCGCAACCAATGTTTGCTTTCAACTAGCCACTACGATTTGGTACGGACAAGAAAAGTACAGTAAACAAATTACGATCTATTTTCCGGGTGAGATCAATAAATTAAGCACATATGGAAGAGTACCACCTCTCTTGCGATGCAGTGTAGGCCTATGCTGATACGTTGAGGGTGCTGCGGGTGCGATGCCTGTCGGTGACGGGGAAGAAGACTTTAGACGGCAGACGGCCGGGTCGGGGGATATATCCTGTTGCCGTGGACGAGGCGGTCGTAGGAGTGGCAACGGCAAGGTGGACGATGGCGCCGATGAAGTGAGAGGAGGCGATGAAAGGATCCTGGTCCAGCGCCGTGGATGAGAGACGTCCATCTCTTGCAGTGGACGACGGGGTAGGGGTAGCGGCTCCGACATGGTGGAGGATGGGGTGGTGGACGAAGGAGGTTGGCCGCAGTGCGGAGGTTGTCGTGCCGCAGACGGCGTATGAATGGGGAAATGGAGGGGAGGGGGGATCTCAAACTTTGGGACGCGCTTCTCTGAAATGGGGGAAAGTTACGAACTTATCCCCCGTTTAAAATTTCGGACATGGCGTCAGTTGGGGATAGGACGGTAATCTCGCATCTCCCAAATATTTGCCAGTAACTATTTCGGGCGAGGAGAGGGTGTTTTGCCGCCCACGGTTGGCGCCCATGGTGTATGAACGGGGCTGACAGGTAGGGCGGTTGTGTCACGTCTGATGGAAGTTACACATCTGCCCCTATTTAAAATATTAGCCTACGTTGATTTCGGACAAGGAGAGTTTGTTTTGCCACCCACCGTGTATGAATGGGGAAATGGAGGAAGAAACACATGTGTTTCGGATGAGCTTTAATCAAATGTGTTTTGTCGCCCACGTTTGGCGCCCACCATGTCTGAATGGGCTCAGAGGCCGTCGTGTCATATCTGATTGAAGTTACTAGTCTACTCCTATCGACAGCAGTGTCAATCCGGTCGATAAGGATGTCAAGTGTCAGGGGCAGACAATAATTTCCATCTCGCAAACACTTGCTTTGGGCAGCCCACAAATTATAGTGGGTGTTTAGCCACTTCGTTCAAAACTTGGGAGAATTAGCATTCACGTTTGCCATGGGACCTGGCAAACTAAATGCAAATCCAATTTGTATTCGATTACGAATATCCACAGATAATTATACGTTTTGTTATTTATTTCTTCAAAACCACAACAAAGATTTATTCCACCTTTATATATCATTATGATTTAGAAATGTCGTGATCTTCGAATTCAGTAGGTTGGATACACTTTGAGTCAAACAGTTATTTCATCCAATACAATATGCTCACACGAAAAACAGTTCACATTATGTCAATCATACAAGTACTGAGGATTACCTCGCCTAAAAAATTCGGATCATTACAACACATGGACAACATAGGGGGTCTTGCAACATAATCCATTCAGAGACATGACACAACATGCAAGTACAATAATCTAATGACAATTTCAACTGGTATCTAAAGAAGAACCGGGATTACCTTGGGCTTCAGATAGCAGAAACAGCAGGACCTCCTCCGTCTTCAAATGCAACATTCTTACTTACTCCAATTCTTGGGTTGCTTGCATAATGCATGCCACTAATTCCATAATTTCCAGCCTCAAGATAAAGATTACCTCATTCATGGCAGCCACATCATCTCTTTCTGCCTCTAGTAGAGCCTCAAGCACTATAATATCTGTGCTCAGACTGCTCTCCGGCGGTGTTGCCTCTGAAGTGCTACCATCTGGTAACATGGATGGCGCACTGCTTCCACAAATAGATTCTGGGGTTGTACATTGTGTCCTAGTGTGAACGGCATCCTGAAAGGTTTCCACTGGACATAAGTAAGAGATAGTTATCGTATGATCCAGGCAGTAAGCTTACATGGTAAACGACGGACGAATTATTGCCGAGCATGGCAAACTATATTTAAATGGTTCGAAGCAGCATCAGCCGAAAATAAATTAAAATGGTAAGATGAAACTAGGGATGTAAGTGGCAAATAAATGACATCCACCAGTCCCATCTAGTTAGTTTTTGCTACCTCCCTAGTTCATTTTCCTCAAAAAACAAAAACTCTTTTGAACTATCATACCACTAGTGGACTTTAATCGGGATTAAACGGGACCCAGCTGACATCCCTAGTTGAAAGAGAGTGTACAACCGCTATATTTAAGTTGCCAAGGCATCTAAGAAGTTGAAATAATCTGAGAAAGCACTTAATAGTGTTGTGATGAAGTTGAGAGGAAAAGTTAAGGACTCAAATGAAATAGGCATGCATTTCTTTATGATAGTACAGCAGGCACTGCTAACATATTGGCCACCTCAGGTATAGCGTAACAACAAATAAGCATTCGAATCAAGCAATACATCAAAGCAGACAACTGAACTATTTGTGATTCGGTAGGATTACACGTTGAGGGCACAAGCCAAGAAAGCAGCCCACTCGCATTACATTTCACATGTACTAGAACACACTGGCTTATCATATGTTGCTGTGAAGCCTAGCTGTTGTTGCAATGTTCTTTGAAGATATCAGCAGCATCCCGTGGTTGCAAATCTAGTTGTTGTAGTTTATTCTGCACCATCTATTTAGGTAAAATTAATTTTAATCACATGCACTGGTCCAAATTGATCATCAATGGTTCATCTAAACTAATGAAAGAAGGGTGTGTGCATACACGACAATATATCTGCTTCCCTCTATTTTTATGCTTATTCGAGGTGCCAGCCCCAAAAGAACAAATATTTTGCTTGATGGGGTTGGCAGCTCCATAATTAATAGAAGCATCAAATTAGTCATGCAACTTGGGAAGATCAAGAACACACAAACAAGTAATGAACAGAGGCTCGGAGCAGTGATGTAATAGCTAGCAACAGAAAATGTAGGGTAAAACGAACAAAAAGCAGCGGAACCACATGCTAGTTTGCTGATGTGTAATTAAGTATAGAGAACATTAAGCAGTCTGATGGAACCAACAGGTGGCATTAGAACAAAACTAAAGCATATTAACTATATGTGCACTGGTATGTAATTTAGCACATGTAACATGTTCACTGCCAGAAGTATGGCCCTACAGGTGCAAGCAGAATAACGCGTCTCATGAAAAACTGAATGATGCCCTGAAGAAATTCAAAGGTGCGGTGCGTATGCTAGGAAAGTGAACGTAGGCTACGGCCGTTGGATAATAGTACCTGATTCTCGGCGGCGTATGGGTATCGTTGTCATACTTGATAGCTAAGGATCGTCGATGGTGCTCGTGTTGCGGTTGAGTTTGGGCCGGCTGTCGCCGTCGCTGAAGCGGCTCCGGTGCTACGGTTGCGGCGCCTGTCGACATACAAGAAAGCTCATCTGTGGTAAGTGAACAGTTGCACGATAAAGAGAAAAACCGAAGGAGTGCAAATCAAAATAACCTGATGAGGCTGCAGCGTCGGTAAAGCAGGGCCGGTGGAGTTGAATATGGCATCCGTGGAGCGGGTCCGGTGCAGTGGACGAAGGCTTCGGCTGGCGCGTTGTACAGTGCTTTCGGTGAGGCGGATATGTTGCGGCGGACGAGGGTTTGTATGAAGGGCCAGCGAAGGGGCGGACGAGGGAGTTAGTGAAGGGCCTACGCTGTGGTGGACGAGGGCGCCGGTTAAGCAGATCCGGTGCGGTGGACCATGATGGCGGTCAAGGAAATCTGGAGCGGAGGACAAGCCAGTCGCTGAAGCGGCAACGGTGGAGTGGTGAGTTGGCAGTTGGGGGTTCCAAGGTGCGGAAGGTAGATCCGGCGGGGTGTCAGTTCCACCGCTGCGGTGGAGGACTAGATTTGGCGGCTTGCCGTGGTTGGGGGGTCGGGGAGGGGAAGGGGAGGGGCTCTAGGGAAGAATGTTGGGGCAAAGAGGGAAAAATAATGAAGTTACCAAAGTAGCCCTTTTCCGTTCATGTGGCAGAGGTAAAACAGGAATATCGCAGGGCTAAACTTTCGGGCGCGTGATATTTCAATGTGAGCGGGAAGTTTGAAAGCTTTTGGCGCCTAAAATTATCAGTATTCTGCTCTCGTACGGCCGACTATGATATCATGGCCGACAATTTGTTTGTTTTGCACGCAAAAAAATGTGCAAGTTTTGAAAATCAATGTCTCCAACTCGAAACTTAGATTGTCCATTCAATTCAAATATGGATCATTGAGCTACTACAAGCAAATACCATCACATGGTCTGATGCGGAGCATCCCACATTCATCCCCATGTACACTCCGACTACTCTCCAAACCCCAAGTGGACATATGACGAGACCTCGAACATACGTCATTGGACACAAGGTGAACTCGCTCCTCTCCAAACCATCACTTTCTACATGCGAGATATGGCTACTACCTCCAACGTGTGTTCTATGCATGATCAGGTACTTGGAGGAAAGCCACGAAGTCACCACATCCAACGGAACAGCTAGCGAGGACGCCAAGTACAAGGACCAAGAGAAGAAGCTGTGCGAAGCTACAGCCACCGGACGACCGGCCCAGCCCGGACGTCCGGCCCCTGAGGACCCGAGCCGAATCTAGGGACGACCGGAGCCACCGGACGTCCGACGACTCCCAGCGCCCGGACGACCGCCAGACACCGGGCGTCCGACACTCTCCAGCGCCCGGACGACCGACGCCGACCGGACGTCCGACACCACCTGTCCAGAGCCAAAACGCCGGACGTCCGACATGCACCGGACGACCGGACCCTCGCGAGCCACCGGACGTTCGGTACCTGTCGGACGTCCGACGCCTGTGCACCCGCCCGTGTGTTGGGCCGAAGCCACTTACCCTTTCATTCGCCTAGACTCTATATACTCCTCCACCTCCTCCTAGTTAGGGTCAACAAAGGATTAGCTCATGTTTGTGTGAGAGCTTTGCTCATCCACTTGGTTACCTTCTCCTCGGAGATCGCGCCTCCACCGGAGAAGATCCTTCCAAGCGGATTCAAGACCCCCTCTTGGGTGGCCCCATCAAGACCTCCTCACGGAGAAGAACCCGGTTACCGTTTGTATCGTCCGTTGTTGACTTTGGATCAATGTATCTTCCTTTGTGTTCATCGATCTAGCGCATGTGTGATCTATTTCCTGTTGGTTGATTGATTTCTCTCGTGTTTCCCCGTGTTCTCCCCTAGTGTTCTTCGTGTTCTTCGTAGGGATCCGCTCCTTTCGTGAAAGATCGGCCATATAGGGTTCCACCCTACATCATCTTGGTATCATGAGCCAGGTTGATCACGATTTCGGAGCCTCCCCCACCATTTTCTAGCCTTCTTTTGTTGTGTTCTTCCCCAAATTCGAAAATCCCCATCAAAAATAGCCCCAATTTTTTTTGTGATTTGTTGGTTTGATGATGTTTTGTTGATTTTGATCCATGGATTTGCTTGGTTTCGAGTGGATCTAGCATTTTCCCAATTTTCCCCACTTTCCATCCACGAAATCTCATCAATTTTGACCCCAAAATCTCCAAATTCCGCCAAAATCGCGTCCCGGATCTGAAATCTCGCGTTGACCCCGACCACCGGACGACCGTCACTTTACCGGACGTCCGGAGCCCCTGGAACGACCGGACGTCCGTCATCCACCGGACGACCGGAACCCCTAACCCGAATGGAAATTAGCGGATTTCCGAGCTCACCGGACGTCGGGCCACCGGACATCCGTCCATTAGCGGACGTCCGCTACCTGTAAAAACTGACTTCGGCTGATTTTTGTTTCGGCCATAACTAATTCATCCGAACTCCGATTTTGACGTTCTTTAGCTCGTTTTGAAGCTCTTGACATCCTCCTTCCCACAAAAATACCACAAACATCTTTTGACTCCATCAAATTTTCTGAAATTTGGCAAGTTTGCCTAGGCCCTCCACCATATCATCCGCTACACCACCATAGCCTTCCGCAACCTAACCAATTTTGTTCCCCATCGCATTAGTGGTTGCTTGAGGAGTGATTTGAGTCTCCTAAGGTGTCTAGGCTACTTAGGGACGGTTGCTTCTTCATCAACCACCACCACCACTTCCGCATAGCCTTGGCCACTATACACTTCCGCCACCCCAACTTAACCCAATTTTGTTTGTGTTGTGAGTTGTGTCTCCTAAGGTGTTTCGGCTACTTAGGGACCGTGCTTCCAACTCCGACACCGTGTATAGTACACCACCATAACCTCCACTTCCGCATTGCGTACTCCACAACCCACCATTGCATTTCCACAATCTCTTTGAGCTTCCGCAACCACCACCGCTTCCCGCTACCACCATTTTGACATTTGACGTTTGAGATTTTGAGTTCGCGGTTTTTCCTTTTCCTAAGGTGTTTCGGCTACTTAGGGACGAGTCTCCATCATCTTTTTATCTCCATCAAGATCACCGCCACTCATCATCGACAAGGACGGTAACCTCCATATCATCTTGGTATCGTGGTATCCCTCCATTGTATATTCCCTTGCAATTGCATTGATAACCCCTAGCCCATTTTGCGTCACTTGCCTATCGAGACTAGCCATTTGAGTATTGCCGGCAACGTTACTTGTGCACATTAGCGATCATCGAGCTACACCTCCCATTGCATACATACCATACCATAGGTATCATCTTGTTATCATATCATCTCGTGTGCCTCAAGTTTGTTCCCGCATATACACAATAGCTATCTTGGTTTGTGCATTGTGCAAAAGTGGCCATACAAAAAAAGAGAATAAAGCTTTTAAGCAAAGAAAAAGAGTGAACAAAGAGCTTGTAAGCAAGTGCCATAGCATCATACCACATTGTCATATCCGATCATCTTGGATCAAGCCCCGGGAACCATATATACATAGCATACTTGGGATAGAAGTCGTTGCATTTTTGTCTCCTATAGGTTGTGCACAAGTGTCGTATCCGCCTATTGAGCAATCGTGCTAGCGTCTCTCTAGAGTTGTGCAACAAGAGAATTTTCCGTGGATTCCACATTTTGAGCTCATCCTTGGTTGCATGACCCCATTTATCTCTCCGTGTGTGTGTTTCCGTGTGCCACATATTGCTATTGGTCTACTTGTTTCACTTGCGAATTTGTGAATCTTTTTCAACATTATTGACTCTTGCTAACATTTTACATCAAATTTTTGTGCCACTATCCTCACCGAGCTCCACCATAAACCTTACTTGTGTAGGTGTGAGAAACCGACAAGAATTGGTATCAATCGTGCTATTTCCTTGTCCACATTGGAGTGATCATTGATCCACTTTCAACTTCGGTCTAGGTACATTCGGTATTCGTTCTTCTCTTTCTCCACTCATATTGGCTCGAATCTTGTGATGGATAGGCAAGGCATTTCATCTCCGGTCTTCAACAACAACGACGGCGTGAACAACTACATCACCAATGCGTCAATCTTCGATCTACAACGACAAATGCAAGGCACACAATCAAGATTGCGAGAGCGCATTGAGAACCTATCCATTGACATTCGCCACTCCGAAGAGAGGAAAAGGGACTACATCGACAACAAGCTTTCCGCACAAAAGGAGGAGCAAGATGCAAGGATGGAGGAGATTCGGGCATTGATCAAGTCTACTTCCCCTTCGACATCTTCAAGGCGGCGGCAAGCACATCGATCCTCTTCGGAGCGCCCAAGCGACACTAGCGCAAGTCGTCCACGTCCACAACTCCATGGCGACCACCATCACGTTCGTGATCCATCTCGTCATGAAGGGCATGTCACCTCCAAGCAACATGTGCATGACAACGACGAACGACATCTACTACGAGCTCAAGTGCGACAACGCCACCATCAACATGAAGATGCTCGAGATGCGCCTACCTACAAGTCCCAACAAGCCCTACTTCACGCCAAGTCCAAACTTCATGACCACAAGAGAAGACCACGAGACAAGCACCACCAAGAGCACGCTACGGCTACAACAACCACTTCGGCATCTTCGCCAAGTGCTATCAACACATCTTCGCCTTTGGACGTACGTCATCGTCGCCTACTTCCCACGAGTACGCCCACATTGACTTCATCAAGTCCAAGGCGACCACCTACAAGTGAGGGCGACACTTCCATCTTCGGAAGCCCCTCAAGGAAGATGGCCGAGCATGGGAATTTCCCTTCAGTCATGGAGACGAGCTACGAGGTGCCACATCATTTGGGCCTCCAACAACAAGACGGCGACAAGAAGGTCGAGCAAGGGCCATCCCCTTCGACCACGGCGACGAGCACGAACCTCTTCAACAACATGAAGACGGCGCCCATATGGGACTCATACTCCGAGTCAAGCTACGAGACCGCTCATGAGACCTTCTCTTTGGTCTTCGAGGAGAGTGATGATGTGCCATCTTAGGCCTTCATCCACGGCTACGACCACGACATGATTGAGCATGGAGACATTTGCTCCAACATCTCTCCGACAACGACATGTGACGAGATGCCCCAATTGCCATGTGAGGAGAGCCACCACCACATGAGTGACATGAGTGACTCCAGCACACGTGACATTGAGAGCATTTCCTATGAGAGGATGTGTGTGACCACCACTAGCCCCACACTTGAGAGCGTGCCACACATCCTATGTGAGGTTGAGAGCCATTTGAGTGACTCCACCAACCATATGAGTGAGAGCATCCGAGAGGGAGTGAGTGAGCCACAACACTTAGTGAGCGAGGTAGTTGACACAGCATGTGAGGCCACTTTGATTTCTAACGACTTAACCTCTACTCCTAGTGTGTTTTCTTCTTTGGTGCTAGGTCTCCTACTTGACGACATGCCTACCCTCGACGAGTCCATACCTCCAATGGAGACAATGATGGCCATGGTGGACGATGATGCACCCCCCACATGGTTCCATCAAGATGAAGATGACAACGAGACGATTTTCAACACCTCACCTACAACACATGAGCAGCGCTCCAAAGGTAACATAGGTGATGGTACTTCTCTTGTCCCACTAGTGGACTATTTTGCGAATGATTGCTTGCATGATGTTGACACACCTATTCCCATGCTTCATGCTAGTGCGACTTCTTCATGTCATGACTTACCAATTTATGATAAATATGATGATGAGCATGTTGAGTTGCCTAGTTGTGATGCTATGCTTCATAGGATATCATGTGAAAATTCTTTTGGTCACATCATGTTTGACAATCCATTAACCTTGTCATATGCTATGAGTGAGATATCCCATATTGCCTCATTTCAATCTCAACATAGTGACTATGCATGCCCCATTCACATAAATCCCATTTGCACTTACGGCATAGATGACGAGATGATGGTCATTGGCTTTTGTTTTTCATGCGATGATATTGCCATGCTTCCTTTACATGATTTGCGCAATTCATCTCATATGCCATGCCATGAAAATTATTGTGTGTCGCATAATTACATCCCTTGTGCGCACCATATGCATTCCATGAATAACAATGCTCTAGATATTACCCATGATGCATTACACAATTTGAGTCTCCATTATGCTATACATAACAACAAATCTATCATGATGGATGACATGTTTCTATATCACACATATCATTTATTTGAGAATTGGCTATTTTGTGCTAACCAACACAAGCACGTGCGCATCATGATGGATGATGTGTACATCTACCACGCACACACAATTTTCCCTTTGTCTTTGTTTTGTGTAGGTACTCATGTATACTCGTCAACTTCTCAATCCCATGAGTTGATGAAACGAGCTCTTGAGAGCAATGATGACTTGGGATCCCGTGGACTTTCATTCCCACCATTCCTTTTGCGCAAGGACTACGCGCATCTCTTTTACTTGTCTCTCACACGGCTATGGGCTATTTACCACTTGTCACCTTATGCTCATTTTCCCGTGTTCACTTTGCATGTTATTTTTACTCCTATGCCTTTGCCATGCAATTGTGACCCTTGCTTGCATCTACCCATGATTCACCATTATGCTACTCCTATGTGTATTTGCATGCTTGGTGGAGATCCTTGTTGCTATTGCCATGTTTATCATGTGCCCCATGCTATTGATGCTATTTTGCTCACATCTTGCCTTTATGCTTGTGAAATGTCTTGTGCATTATTCATGACCCCTATTTGCACACATGACATACTTGACATGATTCCTTCTAGTACGTTGCATCTTTGCACTACTAGCTTGCTTGCCTTGATTCACATGATTGCTTGCTTTGTCGCATCACCCATGTTCCATTCTTACTTGCTTTCTTGGGTTGATGACGTATATATTCATGCCTCTCACATGATATATTTTGTTCATTGTCGCTTGCCTCCAATTGTTGCATCTATGCTTATTGATCGTGGAGACTTGGACACCTTACTTGTGATGCATGCTTGCTTGATTACGCCTATTGTATTTGGTTGTTCTCGCGTCATATGCCTCCATACTATGAAATGCTCCCTTGTCCTTTTTATGATGAGCATGATGCATCCACTTGTTGTGTATTTTACCGAACAAATGATAGGTTTTCCGCTAACCTCATTTGTTTTTCCGAGTGTTTGTCATGTTCTTTCATGTTGAAGGATTCACAAGGCGATACCGCCATGACACAATTTGGTCATGTGGAGGCATACACGATGTGCAACACCAACATTTGCGAGAATCTCCTAAAGGTGAACTCCTTCCCTTTGAGCCATCCTCAAATATGCATATTGGATGGGTCACTCTTTCATTGTTGTTTCCTTCTTCTTGTCATGTTACATCTATTGGATGGAGGACCGACATTGGAGATGGAACCCATGGACCTTCAAGTTGAGGAGCGCTCGGATTTCTTGGATGCACCTTCGAACCTCCACTCATGCCACAACATCGAGCATTGGTATACCAACACCTCCATATTTGTTGATTGTGTTCACACATGTCATGCTCGATGGACATATCATACACATGACAAATATGCATCTTATGCATGGACTGACTCACATCATGATTGCCTTGTTGCATCTTGTATTCCCATGTCATCCATGATATATGAGCTTGTGCATTTCATTAGCAAATTTGTTGTGATATACCTTGATGGCATATTCATACATCATGATCTTATTGCCTACCATCAATTGCATGATCACATCATATTGAGCATCCATTGCCATATTCATGCTTTTGATAAACCGTCTCACTATGACATCATTTTGCACCGTGGTTGCATTCATCATATTCTTGCTTTTGCTTCCATGAATGTTGTGCATACATTTCCATGTCTTTTGGATAAGCTTCTTGCACCTTGTCATGATCAATCTTGTTGCACGGACTCATTCTTACATGATGGACACTTTGTGTGCTCTAACCATTGTATTTCCGAGTGTCGTTTGTGTTTGCTCTTTTTGCATGTATACCACTCCGGCGACACCTTGGAGTACTTGGATTGCGCAACGTCTTCCACTCCGTCCAACTACATGTCCGTCCACGACTACCGTTTCCATGGTGATGAGGATCACGATCCGAGGTCGGATCTTTCTCAAGGGAGGGGAGATGATGCGGAGCATCCCACGTTCATCCCCATGTACACTCCGACTACTCTCCAAACCCCAAGTGGACATATGACGAGACCTCAAACATACGCCATTGGACACAAGGTGAACTCGCTCCTCTCCGGACCATCACTTTCTACATGTGAGATATGGCTACTACCTCCAACGTGTGTTCTATGCATGATCAGGTACTTGGAGGAAAGCCACGAAGTCACCACATCCAACGGAACAGCTAGCGAGGACACCAAGTACAAGGACCAAGAGAAGAAGCTGCGTGAAGCTACAGCCACCGAACGACCGGCCCAGCCCGGACGTCCGGCCCCTGAGGACCCGAGCCGAATCTACGGACGACCGGAGCCACCGGACGTCCGACGACTCCCAGCGCCCGGATGACCGCCAGACACCGGGCGTCTGACACTCTCCAGCGCCCGGACGACCAACGCCGACCAGACGTCCGACACCACCTGTCCAGAGCCAAAACGCCAGACGTCCGACATGCACCGGATGACCGGACCCTCGCGAGCCACCGGACGTCCGGTACCTGTCGGACGTCCGATGCCTGTGCACCCGCCTGTGTGTTGGGCCGAAGCCACTTACCCTTTCATTCGCCTAGACTATATATACTCCTTCACCTCCTCCTAGTTAGGGTCAGCAAAGGATTAGCTCATGTTTGTATGAGATTTGCTCATCCACTTGGTTACCTTCTCCTCGGAGATCGCGCCTCCACCGGAGAAGATCCATCCAAGAGGATTCAAGACCCCCTCTTGGGTGGCCCCATCAAGACCTCCTCACGGAGAAGAACCCGGTTACCGTTTGTATCGTCCGTTGTTGACTTTGGATCAATCTATCTTCCTTTGTGTTCATCGATCTAGCGCATGTGTGATCTATTTCCTATTGGTTGAGTGATTTCTCTCGTGTTTCCCCTCGTTTTCCCCTAGTGTTCGTCATGTTCTTCGTAGGGATCCGCTCCTTTCGTGAAAGATCGGCCATATAGGGTTCCACCCTACATCATGGTCCAATTCAAATGAAATTCCAAATTTGTTTATCCTAAATATGATGACAAAAGCAAAAATGTGTATGTGTATGAATAAAGTGGATGATTATAAAGTTTGAAAATGCCCGTATGTGTATATCTCTAAGTTTGATATATGAATTTGAAATCACGAAATCCCAGCTTAAAAAATGTACCTCTGTTTAAATAAATTACAAAAGCTAGTGATGGAGTCAAATTCCTAAATTCCAATCTTAGGTTTGTAATTCTGGTACATCAAGGTATATCACACATGTTCAAAAGTATCGTTATCTCATAGTACAAACTGTGAAACAAATTGATCAACCATGAGTGCACAATATCTCAATTACGCTAAAGTCCCTCAAATATAGACACCTCACTCTTTATCTGAAGTCAACCCCCCACCACACACACACACATAGAGAAGTCGTTCTCTGCCCCAAACATCAACACACGAGCACATTAACACCCCTCTCTCTTGTAAAGTCCGGACCCCAACATAAGTCTCTATCACTTTGTCTCTCGGGCATGCACACATCTCTTCCCTCACTCTCTAGGTCTCCCGCTATTTCTCTTACCCAAGCACACTCACTATGTAGAGTGTATATTTCCCATACACACAAAACGTCGCCCCCAAACGTCTACCTCCCTTGTTATGTGGTTCTCGCGCACTCACCTCACACACCACCCCCACTACAAACAAGCACACTTTGTCTCCTTGTGCACCACTCTCCTCTTTCTATCTCTCCCACACGCGGACCCGTCCCAGCTCCTTCCCTGTATCCATATATGTCGTGACTCTTTGCATAGCTCCCTAATGTATAATCGTTATCGATTTCGCACATTGTTCTCTACACCATCTATTCTAGATCTCTCATGAAGTCCCTATCACACACACGATGACTTGCTTCCCTTGCGTCTCCGTTCATAGGCCAATTTCGGACAACATCAACATTGTCTCCCTATCTATACGCCATTTATGGACACAAACGACCCCTCTCGCCCCTCTCTTCCTCTCTCTCTCTCTCTCTCTCTCCGTCGCTAGATCTCTCTTTCTCTCGCTCTCACACCCCTCTCCCACACACACACTCGATGTCTCTTCCAAATACTCTGCTCCCCCGCCCGCACCCGTGCTATCTCGCTACTACACAAGTCACACCATTCCCCCTTCCCTTATACTAGGTTTACATCATCAGTGGTCTCTCTACTCCACATACACTCTCTCCCTCTCACACACAAACGCGTGCACAAACACACACAGACACGCACAAACACCCATTTATCTGGATCCTCATCTCTCCTCATGTCCGCATGTGTATCTCACTCACTCACTCACTCTCTAATTATGTATATGTGTCTCCACGTTACACAACACAAAGCCCCATGTATATGTCTCTCTCTATCCTCCACACACATAGACACAAAGAATCTGTTATCATTGCCTCAGTCTCTAACATATCACACACGCACACACTCTCTCTCTCTCTCTCTCTCTCTCTCTCTCGCAGACACGCTCAACAAGGGTTTCCCCGTGAATAACTTACCGTCTATTCATCAGCAGTCGTGGAAGTACGGCGAATGTCGGTGTCAAAACCGGCGGATCTCGGGCAGGGGGTCCCAAACTATGCGTCTAGGCTGGATGGTAACAGGAGGCAGGGGACACGATGTTTTACCCAGGTTCGGGCCCTCTTGATGGAGGTAAAACCCTACGTCCTTCTTGATTAATATTGATGATATGGGTAGTACAAGAGTAGATCTACCACGAGATCGGAGAGGCTAAACCCTAGAAGCTAGCCTATGGTATGATTGTATGTTGTGGTTGTTGTCCTACGGACTAAAACCCTTCGGTTTATATAGACACCGGAGAGGGTTAGGGTTACACAAGGTCAGTTACAAAGGAGGAGGTATCCATATCCGTATTGCCTAGCTTGCCTTCCACGCCAAGTAGAGTCCCATCAGGACACGAGACGAAGACTTCAATCTTGTATCTTCATAGTCTAACAGTCCGGCGAATAGATATAGTCCAGCTGTCTGGAGACCCCCTAATCCAGGACTCCCTCAGTAGCCCCTGAACCAGGCTTCAATGACGATGAGTCCGGCGCGCAGTATTGTCTTCGGCATTGCAAGGCGGGTTCCTTCTCCGAATACATCACAGAAGAATTTGAATACGAGGATAGTGTCCGACCCTGCAAAATAAGTTCCACATACCGCCGTAGAGAGAATAATATTTTCGCAAATCCAATTTGCTGACTTGTTTTGGCAGCATGACGTTATGTCTTGGCCCGGTGATTATTCGAACCGTTTTTCTTCAACCAGCTCCACACATAACGCGAGGCGGTTTCTTGACACGTCTTGTCAAAGCAGAGATCGTGTTCCCCCAATTACAGGATTCTCATTAATGTGGTCGTGGGTAACCCAACCGTGTCTAGGACTCCTAGATTATAGGCAAGTCCTAGACGGCTACGGAGAGGACGCTTGATATTCACCCTCTTTATAAAGGGACAAGGTTTACGCTTTTTCCCTCTCGTGCTCAATCGAACCCTTCCCCCGCCTCGAGTTCTAACACCCAAAGCCCAGGTTAGGTGCTCCGGATCTTCAATCATGTCAGGATCTAGCCTTCAAGGCCGATGGATGCCCTACTCCATTATGGACGAGGATATCAAGAAGTTGAGGGAGGCCTGATACCTGACCGCCGAGGTTTCGCATCGGCTGCCTGCTCGAGGGCAGGTCGTCCCTACTCCCGAACCCAATGAGAACGTCGTGTTCGTCTCCCACTTCCTCCGAGGCCTAGGCCTCACTCTGGATCCCTTCGTCAGGGGTTTGATGTTCTATTACGGGCTAGATTTCCACGATCTAGCTCCGGACTCCTTTCTCCACATCTCGACATTTATTGTCGTGTGTTAAGCCTTCCTCCGCATTACCCCTCAGTTTGGCCCGTGGATCAAGACCTTTGAAGTGAAGCCGAAGATGATCGAGGGGCAACTTGCAGCGTGCGGAGGTGCATCAATAGGCAAGATGGCAGGAGCTCCATGGCCGAAAGGTTCCTTTCCAGAGGTGTCCGAATTATGGCAACGGGAGTGGTTTTACGTCACGGCTCCCAGAAGTGCCAAGTGGGCGGCTGCCCACGCTTTCCGCTCGGCCCCCCACCACAATTGATGTCACGGATTAGTAGAGGTCTGAGCTGCGGTCCAGCCAAGGACGTGCCTATACTGCAAAGCCGCATTCGAGATCTCTTCGAGGGAGATTTTAATTTGGTTGTGGTAATACAAGTTATGCTGGTTCGTCAAGTCCATCCTTGCAAACGCCGGCCCCTTCGCTTGTGGGAGTTTAACCCAGAAGGACCGCGTGACATTCAAAGTTTCCTCGGCCTGACGCACGAGGAGATGTACAAGTCATTCTTCGGACCTCAAGTAGAGTGTCCGGATACTACCGAGGACGTGGGCCTGAGCAGTAACCACGCCGCCGAGCAAGTAAGAAATCCTCTAGCCGAACACACTGTCTTTTATTCATCATGAAGTTATTTCTGAGAGTTCGCTCTCTGACTAGGACTAGCAAACAAAGGTGAAGATGATTCGGTGTTTGCCCCCCCTCCCTGAGGGTTTGGAAAATCCGGTATTGGAAAAGATGCTCGAGATCGCACCTTGCCCGGAGCCCTC
>NC_041390.1:12369665-12425191 GCF_002162155.2 Triticum dicoccoides
AAGGAGGATAACCGGGGGAGGAAAAGGACTGCTTCCGAGGATCCGGAAGCCGACTCCTCCAAACGGGAGAAGAAGTCTCCCACAGAGGGTCCTGCCTCGGGGGGTGCTTTTGTCGCACAAAGTCCGCGCGGGGATCAGCCCTCCAACGAGTCGTAAGTGATCCAAAAATACTTTAATAGTCAAGGTGTACTATCTTTCTTCTGAGAAAATAACCGCCGCATATATCTTGCAGTTCGGGTCTTAGCCCTTCTCAGCTGAGCTCGTCTTCGGGGGATCTTCTTCCGGAGATGATGGAGAGCGAAATGCCTCCCCTGGACTCCTCCGCTCAAGAAGCGGGCGACCCCGAAGTGTCATCACGGAGGGCCTCTCTGGATCCGGTGAGGCCAGAAGATAATCCCATAGACCCCCGAAGTCCCCAGCGTCCGGCTCTCAAGGAGAGCGAACAAAAGAGTCCGGCACCGTCTGGTATGCGGTCGGACGTTCTGAGGGAGCTGTTGGGGCGAGCGGCCATCTCAGAAGAACACCGTACACTGATGGGTACGGTGATGGAAAGAATTTCGTCTGCCGAAAGCGGATTACATGAAGCCTTTATGAGTCTACTGACAGACTTTGAGGTACGTGATAGTATCACACATGTTAGGTGTGCCCTGTGTAGATAGTAGCCCCTGAGACTCTGGTTGTCGACGAGACCGGCGGTGAACAGAGGATCATAGTCCCAGGAAATAACCAGACTGCCTTTATGTGCAGTTGGTGGAAGCTCTGGTGGCTAGCCGGACTAGTGAGTTTGCCGAATTAAAACGGCAACTGGATGTGGCGGACGCCAACATCGAGCTTGTTAACAAGAGGCTTGACGAGGCATAGGGTAAGTGTTATTTTCTGGTGAATGCCACGTAGTAAGAGCAGCATGATGCCATTATCTTTAATATGTTGTGACTGCAGATGGAGCTGCCACCGTGGAAACCTTGCGGGTAGAACTTGCCCGAGCCAAAGAACAAGCGAAGATTAGTAATGCGGCTACTTTGAAGGCGGCCGAAGAGTTGAAAGCCGAGAAGGCCGCACATTGCGAGAGCAAAGAGAAGATGGCCAAGATGGCCGTAGAATTAAAAGGCACCACCGACCGTTGCCGGCTCCTTGAAAAAGAGAACCGAGCGAAGGCAACGGACCTTGAGAAGGCCACGACGGCGGACAAATACACCCGCTCTGCTATGAGAGCAAAGAAGGAGGAGCTGTGGGAAGCCGGGGATATTGCGGCTGGGAAGCCCTTCATGCTACGGAGGAAGTTCGGAGATCCACAGTATGCCCCTCTAGATCGGCTGTGGAGTTCGGCAGATGCATATATGGACTTGGCGGCGAGCACTGCCGATGCGGCCAAATACTTCCAAGGTCAAACAGATAGTGGGGTATACAAGCTGTTCTGGTCACAATTCAATGTTCCAGAGCGTCTGCTTCCTTTGACTGATCAGCTAGCCGAATGGGCCGAACTAAATTGGTTGTCCGGACTTGCCATGAGGTATGTCGTGGATCAGCTATGGCCGGAAAAGCCAAAGCTGAACAACTATTTTAGCTTAGTGCAGCAGGTCCTTGGTGCGGTGCCGTGCATTAATGCGATTAAGAGGTCGGCATGCATAGAAGGCTCGCGGATGGCCCTTGCCTGTGTTATAGCATACTGGGTGGAGATGGATGCTACCACCGTTGCGGCGCAGGGTTCAACCATAGGCCGAGTGGCTGCCGAGCACTATTTCGAGGAGGTTCTCGAGGGTGCCCGTTTGATAGAAGCCTAGTGCTCGAAGAATATTATGTTTGAGTGACATGTATTCCCATTGTAAACACAATGTTTTTATGAAATTTTATAAGGCTGTGTTTATACTTTTGCACGAAAGTAATATGATGCCTCCTGTGCGGCCGTTTATGTATACATGTGTATAACCTGAAATATTGTAGTCGTCGGCTTCAGCCCCCACGCATATAATACGGAGGTGTTCGCAAAAATGCGTGTTCACACTTAACCCAACGTCTTTGTCCTATTAAGGAGGTGATAGTGCAGCGAACGAGGCAACCGGACTATAATGCTTTAACACTTTCACTTAGCCATAGGAGTTTGGCAGTGGGGCTACTAGATAGCCCCTGGTGGCTCCGCACTCTCCCGATCTCGGGGTGCGTACATGCCTGGCCGGAAAATGGCCCTTTGTTAAGGCGGATGAATTCTAACATTCCAATAGGTCATCGAGTGGTTGACCAGTCTCACGCTATATCATGACAATCAGTTTTCGGCTTTCTCTACCGAGGTGCTCGTCCGGATGAACCAAGTCACAATCGCAGTAGCTCTCCTGGTGCTGCCTTAGCCGATAAAGCAGAACGTAAGGCACCAAAACATAGGAGCCGGGCAAACCCAACATTTGACCAAAGACAATGATTCGGAGCTGATGCATATAAGGCCAAACTCTCGACGCCGAACACTCCCTAAGGTGTTCGGTCTTTATGGTATAAACCGGGCCTAAATAGTGCCCTTTGTAAGAATCCCCTTGTGTCCAGGTACGTGCATTATTCTGACGTGGCCACATGCCAAGACGTCAGCATCCTTCTCAATTGTGCTAAGAATTTGGTGGATGGGTATCAACAAGAGACAGTAAAAAAGGTTTACGCAGGGTCTTAATCTAAAAAGAATCCTTGGAACGGGTCCCTGCTGCACGTCTGCGCCTGTGTCTCCGTTGTGCCGTATCCTGGACGGGTGTAGCACGATGATCATCTGTAAAAGAGAGGAACTTAGGTGAAAAAGTTGTCGTGCAAAAATATAGTTTTTAAAGAAACCATGTATAATTCAAGATGAGTAAAAATTGCCACTTGTCTGCGCGTGTTGAGCCCCTTGTAATTGTAATAGGGGTGTGACCGGTATGAATTACATATAGCTGCGCCGGACTCGTCTAATCGTGTCCGTGGTCTTGACGACCTGTTAAATGCTTTAGTTGGTGAGGCCGTTTTTAGTGTCCGGCTTCCAAGGCAGCCGCACTCTCTTTGGCGCGCAAAGATCTCTCAATACTTCCATTCACTGTAATGATGCCACGTGGACCGGGCATCTTGAGCGTGAGGGAAGAGTAATGCGGTATTGCATTAAAGTGAGTGAAAGGTTCGCGTCCAAGTAGTGCTTGATAGCCACTTTGGAACGGAGCGATGTGGAAGATTAAATGTTCGCCATGGAAGTTATCAGGGAAGCCGAATATAACCTTTAGTAGCAGGGAGCCCGTGCAATGAGCTCCTGGGCCTGGCGTTACTCCTTTAAAGGTAGTATTGCTATGGCAAATTTTTGTTGGGTCTATCCCCATTTCACGGATTGTATCCTGGTATATCAGGTTTAGACTGCTGCCACCGTCCATCAGGACTCGTGTGAAGTGGTATCCGTCAATTATTGGGTCTAATACCAGGGCAGCCCATCCTGCACGCCGAATACTTGCTGAGTAATCACGATGGTCGAAAGTGATCAGTTAAGACGACTAGTGGCAGGACTCCGCGGTGATAGGCCCTTGGGCATATTTTTCTGGGAGTGCCGTTTTGTTTCTCCCCTTGATCACGTGTAACACGTTTACTGTTTTGACTTTTGGTGGAAATTTCTTTTGTTCCCCAGTGTCTTGCTTGAGAGGCTTATCCTCGTCTTCACTTGGTGTATCCTCCCCCTTGTGTAAGGCGTTGAGCTTGCCAGACTGCTTGAAGACCCAACATTCTCTGTGGGTATGATTAGTGGGTTTACCAGGGGTGCTATGGATCTGACATATTTGGTCCACAATTTTGTTTAGGCTGGACAGTTCATCTCTGGCGCCTTTAGAGGGCGGCTTTTGCTGACCTGGCCGAGAGCTTTTGAATCCGGCGTTTACTGCCGTGCTCTTCGTGCTGTCTTCTTTATTCCGGCGTTTGTTATAGTTGTTGCGCCTTGATTTCCCATTTCCATCTCTAACTTCGGAAGTACTGGGGTCGCTGGTGCTGCATCTGGCTAGCCAGCTATCCTCACCCGCGGAAAAGCGGGTCATGGGGCTTGTTAATGCTGCCATTGTTCTCGGCTTTTCTTGGCCGAGGTGTCTGGCAAGCCATTCGTCACGGAAGCTATGCTTAAAAGCTGCCAAGGCTTCGGCGTCTGGACAGTTGACAATTTGGTTCTTTTTAGCAAGAAACATGTTCCAAAGCTTTCGGGCTAACTCTCCGGGTTGTTGAGTTATATGACTTAAATCATCCGCGTCCGGAGGTCGGACATAAGTCCCTTGAAAATTTGCCCGAAAGGCGTCTTCGAGCTCTTCCCAGCTTCTAATTTAGCTTTCGGGGAGGCTCTTAAGCCAGTGCCGAGCTGGCCCTTTGAGTTTGAGGGGTAAATACTTAATGGCGTGGAGATCATCTCCCCGAGCCATATGGTATGGAGGATATAGTCCTCAATCTAGGCCCCAGGGTCTGTTGTTCCGTCGTATGCCTCTATGTTTACGGGTTTGAGTCCCTCTGGAAATTCATGGTCCAGCACCTCATCGGTGAAACATAGGGGGTGTGCGGCACCCCTATATCTGGGTGTACCGCGTTGTTCGGATGTTTGTTGTGTTGCATCGTTTGCTGGAGCATGCTTGCGTGGTCCATAGATGGATCTGGTTTCACCGTCCTTTTGATGCGAGCCCTCGCGTAGACCACATATTGGTTTATGTGCGGCGTTGCTTGCCGCTTTATGTTGGCCGTGAGGTTGTCTATCCGGCCAGATGGCTGTTTTAATTTTTGGTTGTGGGGGGTCTAAGGCCTCCTCATCGAATTCAGGTAGCAACTTCCGCTTTGGGTAGCTCTTGGTGGGGCGATTGCCGCCGTACTTCGCTGCTGTGTTGAGTACTTTACTCCATCTGATTTGGAGTGTGTCCTGCGCAGCCTTGAGCCTTTGCTTGTGTTTTTTCAGACTCCTCGCGGTGGCAACAAGCCTTTGACGGGCATTCTGCTACTCCAAGTGCCTGTCCGGCGTTATATCATCCGGACTTTTATCTTTGATAGAATTGGTTTGTTCGGTTTGATTTTCTGTATTGCCGTGGTCCGCCAGTAGTTCGCCCTGCTCCAATGTCAGGTCTGTATGATCGCTATTTCTGCCGAGGCGGGATTTGGGGCGGCGCTTACGCCGCCGCTTTGACTGCTTCTCAAGGGGAAAATCCTTCGTTGCGTCCTTCCGTTCCTTGTCGTCGTCTTCTTTTGGTGTGCCCACCATGTATACGTCATATGATGAGGTGGACGTCCAGCGCCCTGTGGGCGGTGGTTCCTCTTCGCCTCCCGCATTGTCGTCCATACCGTCGATGTCTTCGGAGTCGAAGTCGAGCATGTCAGTTAAATCATCGACAGTGGCTACGAAGTGGGTGGTGGGTGGGCGTCGAATTTCTCCGTCGTCCGCATCCCAATCCTGTTGGCCATAGTCCGGCCAGGGCTCTCCTGACAAAGAGAGAGACCTTAGTGAATTCAGAATGTCGCTGAAGGGCGAGTGCTGAAAGATATCCGTGGCGGTGAATTCCATGATCGGCGCCCAATCGGATTCGATTGGCAGGGGCACGGACGGTTCAGAGTCCAGAAAAGAGTCCGGTACCTTGGAGTCACGGGCTTCGCAGAGGATTAGGCTGGTGTTCGGCTCGATCGCCATTGAGACTGCAGCCCCTGAGGCGGTGTCTAGCCACCCGTCCTCAATTGGCGTAGTTGGCTCTGAGCTAAGGGTCGGAGCTGATGCGGGCGCGGCCTCTAGGGTACTGTTTGGCGGCAGAGCTAGGTCATACCCATCGTGACAGTGCGGCGCGCCCAGCTGTGGCTCGAATCCGTCGAAGATCAAGTCTCCGCGGATGTCGGCCGTGTAGTTCAAACTTCCAAATCTGACCTGACGGCCAGGGGCGTAGCTTTCAATCTGCTCTAGATGGCCAAGCGAATTAGCCAGCAGTGCAAAGCCGCCGAATACGAAGATCTGTCCGGGGAGAAAAGTCTCGCCCTGGACCGCATCGCTATCGATGATAGTAGGAGTCATCAAGCCTAAGGGCGATGACACAGAGGAACTCTCAATGAAAGCAGCAATGTCGGTGTCAAAACCGGCGGATCTCAGGTAGGGGGTCCTGAACTATGCGTCTAGGCCGGATGGTAACAGGAGGCAGGGGACAAGATGTTTTACCCAGGTTCGGGCCCTCTCGATGGAGGTAAAACCCTACGTCCTGCTTGATTAATATTGATGATATGGGTAGTACAAGAGTAGATCTACCACGAGATCAGAGAGGCTAAACCCTAGAAGCTAGCCTATGGTATGATTGTATATTGTGGTTGTTGTCCTATGGACTAAAACCCTTCGGTTTATATAGACACCGGAGAGGGTTAGGGTTACACAAGGTCGGTTACAAAGGAGGAGGTATCCATATCCGTATTGCCTAGCTTGCCTTCCACTCCAAGTAGAGTCCCATCCGGACACGAGACGAATTCTTCAATCTTGTATCTTCATAGTCTAACAGTCCAGCGAATAGAGATAGTCCGGCTATCTGGAGGCCCCCTAATCCAGGACTCCCTCAGCGAACACGATACGTGAAAAAGAATAAATCTGCACGTTCTTAGACCACCTAGTATGACTACTAGGACTAGAGCAAGCCAAAAAGCGCGCCGCCGTCACCCCCTCCTTGTCGGCGACGGGAAAATCTTTGTTTTACACAGTCGAGAAGTCATTGTGCTAAGGCCCCACATGCCGAGGCGTTGAATAGAATGTAGATGCTAGTTTACGGAAGCAAGTATCGATAATACGTTTGTATCTCCATACTTATATTTCTTCTCTTATAAAAAACCGAGTTGGTGATGATGGTACGTGTGCCATCTTGCAATATAGACTGTCCAATCTATATCTGACGGATGGAAATTAAACTAAAAGATACCCGCACCCCTCTCCACATTTGCATACAAGGCCTTCCCTCGTTCATCCTTATCTCCAACAAACCTCATTGTTGAGCAATTAAGAAAGGAAGCCTCTGGAACAAACTGGCCTGGTGGCCGCTGCCGGCGTCGTCAATCCCGATGCCTCCGCTCAGTCCGACCACCAACCACCACCACACCCCACTCCTCTTCACCTTATCTCATATTTCTCGAGATATCATTAGTTTTTACACATGGGATTACTCCCGCAAGGGTCAATCACAACAAGTGTTTTATAAAAAAAATGCATCTTGATGTTTCGTGCAATGCACGGATCTTGCTAGTACTCCTACACAAGACTAAGTTGGTGATGCTGGTGTGTCTGCCATCCGCCATTTCTGACCATTAGATCTACATCTAACGATTGTGAGGTAAGTTGTTGCCTTTTCTCACCAACATCTCACTTGTCTACCAATTTGCAGAAAAACCCATAATTAGTATCTTAAAACCAACCACATCCCTCCCTGACCTCACCAAAACAGCCCAAGTTATATATTCTAATTGAAACATAATATATCTCTAATGACATATGTATATCAAAATTAGAGTGTTTTGTACCAAGTTTGTGAATAAGTATGTTTGTGAATAAGTATTATTCTAATTATGATTCGTTGCAACGGACATGAACATTGCTAGTATTTCCAACCATGCATTTTTTCCTAGTATTCCATAGTTTCAAGTTCTCCATCAAGATATTAGTCACTCATGGTTGATATTTACTTTCAATCATGTACACATATGCATTATGTAACTAGCCTTGCTTATTGGGTTCCAAAGCTTAACTTTCACTCCTACTTACAATATGTAGAGTATTTAACAAAAAACTACCACTTTCAACCATACCTAGGAAGAATCTATTGTACAAAAAATAGCAAAAACATACCCAAAATTTCTTAATCCACGCCAAAAACTACTACCTAGTACTCCTACCGATTATGTTCGTTTAAACCCATTTATGACAGGGTTAGCCCACACGTCCATGCTGATGAGGCAGCTTAAACCAACACATTTTGTTTGACCGTTGACACAGGGGACCCACATCTGACCTTCTATCCTATTATTCCCCCTCAAATCATTATTTTTCCTGAACATTACTTCAAATAGTACTGATGCGTGTTCGTCGGTGGCGCCGGTGATGAGCGAGTTGGCCGCCGCTCCCGGACGGGCCGGACGCTGCGCTGGCCTCTGCACAGGTTGGCAGGCTGGCCCGAGCATGACTCACGAGCGAGCAAGCCGCCGCGCTGGCCTTCGCTCGAGCCAGATGGCTGGCCTTAGCGCGGCGTGGCGAGCAAGCCGCCGCGCTACCGTGCCAATCTAGCTAGCAAACCTTGTAGACAAGCAGCTAGACGGAGCTATCTTGGCTAGCTAGCGGCCGCGAGCGCCGGACGGAGCTGGCATCCGGGCTGCCACAACATGGGCTCCGCACCGCCGGCGGTTTTGACCTCGCCTTCTGCCGGCAGCGGTAGCTACGTCCCATGGCCGAGGATGACTAGGTGGACGGGCCGGAGGTAGGAGGTCACTCGAGGATTTTTGTTGGTAAGAGTATGTACAATGGTTGATAAGGTAGTCTTATCTTAAGTCTGCCATGTATGCAAGTGGTAGTAGTTTCTTGGCATTTTAGTGGTTTCTTGCATTATTAGAGAAAGTACAATAGAGCTGAGTCTGTGGGTTATAAGAAATAAACTAGTATATTTCTGCTTAGTTGGAGGAAAGAGAAGAGGAGAGAGAAGGTAAGCGGGCTCTTCGTGAAGAGCCAGCTCTAGCACGTGCTCCTAGGCACTTTGTGAGAATGAGAAGTGGGCCACATAATAAAAAAGTAGTACACTCTTTTGATCTATTATTGTACATGTTGGCTATAAGATGGGCTGTAGATGACATGGCAATGGCTTATAGCCAGCAGCTGGCTATACTATTAACCATGCTCTTAGGGGTTTCTTGTAAGGAACATTGTACGTACTACTAGCGACAAAATGCGATTCTAGGTTGTGTTGTACTCCAACGAGTACTACTAGTGGTCGCGGGAGTGTATATCTCGTTTTGTGGGTTCGATCCCGGCCGAACGCATGGAGGCCTTTTTAAAAAAAAATAGTACTACTACACTTCGCTGCGGGCCAATATTTTACACGGGTAGTTTGAGTTTTGAAGTCAAACGGACGTGCGGCCCCACAATCTGGGTGCACTGGACAGCCTAGCCACGTGAACGGGTTTTCCTTCCCAACATCCCGTGGCTCGCGTGCTCGCCCTAGCTGCACCTCGCTTGCAGCTTCCTCATCATCTAGTAGCATATTTAAACTAGCGCCTCCCAATTAAGCCCGAGGAGTCGGAAAAGCCTGGCGGGGCATTGGGAACTGTGCAATATGGCTCTGTACGTAAAGTGCTCTACTACTACTCTGTAGCTTGTGGCGTTGCATGCATGGAATTCACTCCATTATCGGCTCTACTATAAAAGAAATTCCGCTTGACGTGTTTTTTTTGAAACGGAGGCAAAAGCTTTGCCTCATCTCATTCATAAAGAAGGAACTACTAACAAAGTTCGATGAGATCCATTACACCTCCACAAATGGAAGCGAAAAGCCTAGTCTCGCTGAGTATCAAATAACTCAAATGTTCTGCCCCGCAGTAACCGTCGCTGATAAACAGGCTGCTAGTGTGTGCATGAGAGGAGCGCCTGAGTAGGCCAACTACGTGAGAGGAGCGGCTGAATAGAGCATCGAGAGTACTCACTATGCCACTACGCAGGTGTACTTCCACTGCATTGATAGTACAACAATGGTTCTAGAGAACATTAGTACCCTCCACTTCCAACTGTAGCTCCTTGGCCCTGAGATTCAAGAGTTCAAAACTGGTGCACTATACTAGACTAGACTAGAAGTACAGTATATCGCACTACTAGTTGAGAAAAGTAGTACTAGTACTGCTACAGTACGAGTACGTACTCCTCCATCACATAATGTAAGACGTTTTTTGACACTAGTTGGCGTGTACAAAAAATGGCAAAAACATACCCAAAATTTTTTAATCCACACCAAAAACTACTACCTAGTGCCAAAAATTTCTTACTAGTGCTATTATTTATAGTATAATGCAATCCCATAACGTTCCATAATGCTATTAGTAGTAGTAAATAATACCCTCACCCTTCGCTGAGGAACAATCTACAGTTGGAAGGGACGAGGCCCTGCCGTTACTACGCTCTTATCTCCTCCTCGCCAGTTCCCCTCCCCCCGAAGAGAAGGCAGTTCGTCGCTGCTCCCATGGATTCGCCAGGCGGTTCTCCTCCTCGTCGGGGCTGGGAGACCTTAGACGATGATCCTCTGGGAGAAATCGCACGCCGCTCTGACGTCCTCACCACCGCAAGACTCGGTGCTTCCTGCACCAACTTTTTCAAGACGCTGCTTAAACAGGCTTGGGAAAAGGCCATGCTTGATGGTCTTCCATGCGTCCTCGAGGAGAAGGTTCTTCTATGGGACGATCCTTCGAACAGTCCACCACTCCCTGGCCATGGTTGCACGTTGACTCCGCTAGAGTTGCCGATGTTGAGAGGTAGTCGGATTTTGTCCGATGAGCATGTCAGTAATGGAGTTTGATCATGTAGTACTTAGTTATTCCATTTCCATCCCGTAATTTCTCCGCTGCCCATTGTCTTATATATAGGTCTGGGTCGGTGCCAACGAAGATTGGCTTGCATACCTTCGGTCGGATACCACCATCATTTTGCACAACATCCACAGTAGTGCGGCTGTTCCGATAGACCCCTTCTCCACCATTGGGATCGGCCTTCCGGACTGGCTGGGCAAGAATACGTATGATGATGCCTACATGAGATTGAAGAATATAGCAATTGCGGACCCGCCGACAAAGCGACGCGGCTACGACGATTATTATCTCATCGCGATGTTCGACATAAGGATTGCCATCAATGCAAGAGGCAGTAACGGCAGTGGCTGGCGCATGTTGGCGGCGGCAGATTTGCACCCCTACACGTTCGAAGACGCCGTGTGCCATCTAGGCCGCATCTTCGTGGTGACAAGCCAGGGGACTTGTTTCATCTGGTTGCTATCCTATGGTACGGGAGATTACAAACGGAATGCACAAACCATCATTTGCAACCCTAACGGTACTCCATTATTTTGCAGGGACCAGTCATCCCCCGATCAAAATAAGATCGCCGATCCTGGATGTGCAATTGCATCCGCGATTTGGTCTAACCTGGAACCTTGTAGCCGACTTTGGAATATTGGGATCAACTATCTTAGCAGTCGTTACCCATGGTACCACTGATGTGCAACATGGTCACACAATCTACCACGATCAGACCGTCACCATCTACCCAGGTATTCCATTTTTAACCCTCTCACCTTCTCTTTCATTGTTGTACTAGTAGTATACTTTGTAGTACTAGTAGGAGTACTTTTTACCTTGGAGGACACGTATAGCTAGCTAGGCCCTTGAAGACTTGAACCCATTAGCTGCCACCATTTTTGTTTTTCCATGTCTTATTATCTCATCCATGTAGCCAAGAGTGGCTATATATAATAAGCCGGTTATTTTACTTCCTCTATACCGGAGTAGTACTATTTTCTGCACAGTATTACTGACCGCCATATTTGAGCACAACATTATTATGCATGGACCTTGACTATGTACGTCACCATGTGTCCAGATATGGGATGCCGCGTGTACCAGATGAACGGCGCCGAGTTCGACCCCCGTGATGCTACGTGGGTGCCGAGGAACACTCTTGGAGAGTACTCGCTTTTCATCGGGGACAACTACCCCATTGTGAAGCGGATGCCACCTTCCGTGCACGACACGGAAGGCCTGCCGTTCATGAAGCATGCTTGTGTCTTCAGTGCGCACCGCCAGATGAACGACATGCTGGGACACGCTATACCCGATTTATGCCGCTTCAGCTTGGATGAGTCTCCATCGTGTGGAACCGGACTAGAAAGCTGCGACAATGATTCCCGTTGCCCACCGCTATGGATCGTGCCATTCATCAAGAACACCTGGGACTGGAACCTGGAGGAGGACATGTAGCCCATCTATAACGTGTAAGTGGAGTACGGTAATTGTGAACGGTAGCGCTGTGAATATATGTAGACTAGTCCTGCACAAATTTATCACATGAATTGGAGATGAACTTGTGTGGCATACTGGCATTTTTCCTTTAGAATTTATTACTAGTAAATGTGTTATGTGTACGTGCAACTTGTGTGGTTGTTGCACGGGCTCCAACACGCTCTTTGAGAAAAAAAGGTGGCACAGATTTGGATATACGTGACATGGCAACATCATACAGTAGCATCGTTCACTATAGTTGTAGTACACTCCTACTAGCACGACAACTCCTATAAAACCTTGCGCTTGGCTCTTTGCCTCTTCGGGAGGTTCAACAGTTCGTACTCGTGTGAACCTTGCACTTGGCTCTTCACCTCTTCGGAAGGTCCAACAATGATGATACTATAGTACAATATGCTTCTGGCAATCTGACACCGATTGAACTGCTGCACGTCCACCGCGAGGGCGAGGGAGAGGGAGAGGGCGCTGTAGTCAAAACCCTCTCCTTGTCCTGTGAACCACCGCGCACGTGGGCGAGGGAGAGGCGTAGTAAGCAAGCTTCTCCTCGTTCGGTGAGTTGACGGGACACATCAAAGCAGTACTAGTACTAATAGTAGTAGTCCATACTGCATCCTTTCCGATTAATATGGCTTAATTTGAAACGAGAAAAATACACTGGCGGTCAACGTATGTAACAATACGCTCTTTACGGTCACTATATATAGTTTTGCAGCGATTATACAATCACTAGCTCATCGTAGAGCACCGTATTGCACCCTACTGACCGGCCACATAGTCGACGTGGCACTTTGTTGACTGGTTAAATTGTCACCTGGTTTCTGGGTCCCACCTGTCAGTTGGCAGAGCAAAGAAATCAGTTAAACAAAACTTTACGCAGGCGCGACACGAGTCCAACCCTTGCGCGCGAACCGCCCTCGCTGTGTATGTGAGTGCATGCACGTGTCATCCCTCAGTCTTCCAACAAAGAGTGTACATCGGCTATAAAACAAAGAGTGTAGTACATGATGTACATCTACACTTCCAATGCATTTAGCCTTTAATGTAAATCGATATTGATTGACTGATGCACCAACTTGTGGTGTAGGTATAGGCTACATGTCTATCCTTAATTACAGCATGCAACGGTCTTCATTTAATCATCTTATCTCAATGGCCGCATGCACACATAAGTCTGCTACTTTTGGGCGTTAATTATGCCATGGTCAATGTGTAAATCTTTAAATGTACAGTCTTTCACGGACGTAGGGAGTAGGTTGAGCACTTGAGCGTGAGCGTGTGCGTTGCGTCGTGTGCTGTGTGCCACATGGGTGCGTGAGTGTTGCGTGCGTCCATGTGTACGTGTGAGTGTTGCATGTTGCATGCATGGGGCTTACTCCCTCCCGTTGACATGTTCATATTTCAAGCTTCCTTTGTTCCCTCCATATGGTGATACTCCCTCTGTTCCCAAATAGTACGGAGTAAAAGCCTCCCTCTGTTCCCAAATATGGAGTATTTTTCTTTCTATAGATTTCAACAAGTGACTAGGTACAGAGCAAAATGAGTGAAGTGAGCATAGAGGCATAGGGATACTGTAGAAAGGAAGTCCTCGCGATCCATTATTCGCCATCTCGGTCAGAGAGAACTATTTAACTAGTCTTCGCAGTGAAGTGGCAATACACACTGCAGCAGATGGGACATGTAATTAATAAGCTGAACCAGCATGTTGGTGTTACTAAATCAGCCTTACCCAGTACTGCCATCATGTTTGCCAGTAGAGCACGCTTCCGCAAATATGCCTACGCACCTCTGTCCTCCATTAACTGACATATGGGCCTTGTTGTGGTAGACCCACATGTCATCGGTGTAACTATTTACACTCCGAAGGACGGTATCCTGGTAGTAGTACTAGTAGAATTGAGATTGAATGCACTTTCTTCCCCGTCTTCCACTCTTCTTCCTCCTCTCTTCCCCATCGTTGGCCGCACACCATTTACCCCCGCTCACTACTCGCCCGCCCACGCCATCTTCCTTGGTAGCTCGCGCGTACCATATCCCCCCGCTCACTGCTCGGCCACACGAGGAGAAGCTTCTTCACTCGCCCGTCCGAATCCACTTCCCCGCTGGCTCGCAGGCACCGAAAATCCCAATGGTAGAACCGACTGACACGCAGAGACGCGATTGGAATTCCCTCCCCGATGTTCTCTTGGAGCAGATCTATAGTCGTATGGACCTACTCAGCACCGTCCGTCTGGCCGCATGCTCGGTATCTTTGTACCGTCTACTCTTCTGCAACCGGCCGGCTCTTTTCAAGACACCTTGCTTGCTGATGCCCGATCCTCGCAGGTGTCCCAGACACTGACTTGACGATCCTACGGAGGTTGCCGTGGTACCCCTCGACATGCTACCACTACCCGTCCACCTGTCCTTCATGCGCGGCCACTACTGGGCGGGCATGAAGGCCAACTGGATCGTCCTCATCCACCACACCGGTAGTCTGTGGCGTCTCATGGATATCTACACCCAGCGAGAGATCACCGTTCCATTGTTGGATACCGCCGCCATCGAGCCTCGCGGCCCGCCGGACACTCCTGCCTACTACGCACGAGACGCGTCAAGCTTTTGGCTCGACCTCTGTTTGCATAAAGTTGTAATCTGCGAAGTGCCCATACCATCAGAAGACTACATGGATTACAAGCTCATTGCCTTGTTCAACATGGGATTAGTCTATCTGGAATCCGGTCGCCATACATGGTTATGGCTCATCATCAATCCTGTTGAGGCAACATTTCTGTCTGATGCTATAGTGCACGATGGCATCGTTTACGCGGTCGACGCACATATTGGCTGCCTATACTGGTGGAATCTATCGTCGTGTAATTGTTCTATCTCATCTCTTCTTTACCTTATGAATACGACTGCCTGTTCATTTGTTACAAATTTAGAATGCATAACATGTCTATAACCACATCATTGCTATATGTTTCTCTCATTTCCTAGATTTTTATGACCACACATGTTATTGTTAGAGTTGATATGAGAACAATTGGCATCTAATGATTGCTAGAATACATATTATGAGCATAACATCATGATTGCTATATGTTACTCTCGTTTACAAGATTTTTATAACAATGCATGTTATTGCTTAGAGTTGATATGAGAACAGTAGTAGTAAGTGCTATGGTAGAATATGAGTAGGCGCTGTCATAGCTGTTTTCCTCTCATTGTTATATGATGTTTGAACCATGACATATTGCTAGAATATGAAAGCCATTGGCTTATTTTTTTAACTTGAGATATGATTATGACCACGGCATTGCAATTCTCTGTCTATGATATGTGTCACTGTTATAATAATCTTAATTCCACACATACTCTAAACATGATTGTTTATTTTTGTCCTTTTGGTCTCCAATTTGAATTGTTGCAGCAGACGCAAATGCACTGACCTTCATGATTTCAGGACCTGGAATCATACCAGCCGATGGGTGGTGGTTTATCGCTCGTTCAGCTGACAGCGGTCATTTGATGCTCATTCGCACGTACCAAATTGACCAAACCATTACATAAAACGACATGCAGTACAATGCGTGGGGCGTTCATGACATTGATGGCTATGGCTGCTTCGTGTTCAAGAAAGATCCCAGCTCCGTTGGGCCAGACGTATTCAACTGGAGGCGGGTTTATAGCCTCGGCAACCACTCCTTGTTCCTCGGGCTCAATTATTCGATCATCCAACCAATCATCCATCATATCACCGGCGATGATTACTGTGCTATGCAACTTCCATTCACGAGGGGGGGCTGTGTTTACACATCATACCATGGGTTTCATGAATCACCATATCCAGAGATTCGTTGACACAGCTTGTTGCCAGATAATCTTCAGTGCGTGAAAGGCATCAAGCTTCCATGCGATGAATGGCTTTTGCAAACCCGACATGCGGCGATGTGGTTCATGCCAACAACAAATATGCACAACTTGATTCGTGCTGATATCTAGACTGAGCCATGTATTCTGCTGCTGTAGCATGACCCTCTTTTGTTGTATATTATGTACTGTTGTTAGTTTGAAGCACTCCTCTGGTTTGAAGGATAGATACCTTCCTGGGATCAAGTGCATCCTAACTCACCTGCGTAGGATGTACTAATAATGATGATGGAGATGTTGTGCAGAAGCCATATATATATATATATATATATATATATATATATATATATATATATATATATATATAAGTGTTAGGCTTCAAGTGCGTACTTGTTAGTTAAACCTATGTATAAATTGTGACACTAAATACGACTAGTAAGTAGTACAGTAGCAGTACTAGTATACGTCGGTCAAATTATTCATCATGTCCACACATTGAATTGACGTGACAACACGCTGCGCGTGAGGTGACACAAGAATCCCGGCGGCGTGTTCGGGTATTCTAGACTTCAGATTTGGAGTACCACTTATCTGTCGATATCTTTCATCATTCACTTAAAACAGTCGATTGATCATACATAGAGTACCATATAAGTGGAATTACCGATGCAAGTCGAAGAAGGATTGGCCGGTGCTGCCGGCTGGCGTCAAGTTTGATCCCACGAATCAAGAGCTGATCGAGCACCTTGAGGCCAAAGTGAGTGCTGACAGCGTGAGATTTCAGTCTCTCATCGATTTGTTCATACCAACCATCGACAGCGAGCACGGCATATGCTACACCCAACCTGAGAAACTTCCAGGTAAGACATCGATCGGCCGTCTACTTGCACAAACATATTCCTTTGTTTATAGCTCTATTTTTTAGACGCAGACCTGATGAAGCAATTATAATTTGACAGTAAATAAAAAGTGAAACAAGTGACTACAACATGCCAAAGATGTTATGAAAATGCCAACTAGGTACACTAAAACCTGTATTCCACAATACTACAGGTATCACACTGAGTGGCCTAAGGAAGCATTTCTTCCAGCGCAATTCCAGGGCGTTCAAAAGGGACACGTGGACGCGTCGCAAGATACAGTCGGAGTGCGGCATGCACGCGATGTGGCACAAGACCGGCAATACCTTGCCGATGATGGTCAACGGCCGGTAGACGGGCAGCAAAAAAGGTTCTGGTGCTGCACACCGACAAGAACTTCGACCAGCAGAGGACCAACTGGGTGATGCACCAGTACCACCTCGGGGACCTGGAGCAAGAGAAGGAGCGGGAGCTGGTCCTCTGCAAGATTTTGTACCAGACGACACTAGGGCCAGGAGTAAAAAGATTATAAGTTAGTTTGGTATTGGTAGTTGTACTAATTTGTCATCCGCAAGTTGGTATTGTTGTTAACGATCTTTTCGTATGAACTTGCATTTGCTTCCAACCATCATGCCGAGGGTCGACTTGGATATAAAGCTGAATCATTTGTTTTGAAACAAATTTTCAGACACCTGATTTTTATTTGATGGGTAGCATAAGCACCCGCCGTTCGAATTCCCAGTTCTCCAATTTTTTCGAAACAAGTGCATGCATTTATTATCACGATAAAAAACAATATCTGTGCTGCATCCCAGTTATCAGTCTGTACTTGCAGAATTCTTTCTTTTATTGAGCACGTATATTGTTTTTTCATGTCGAGCAAGTTTCAACTGGGCTGTAGACTGCCCAGGGTTGGTTTTGTTTTTAACAGGCCCAGCCCATGACGACAACGGGGCGCAAAGATCCAGCAGGTATCTACTGGCCTCTGGCCCGCCAGCGTTAGTTATATTTTGTCTTACAACATCTGCAGACAGTTTTTTACTAAATCAAACACACAACCCAGTTCTATTTTCCTCTTGAAACGCATGTCCTACATCCATTTTCTAATCTCTACCTATAGTTTTACTAGTTTATATACACATATCATTACATTCAAAACACATAAAATTCCCTTTTCATATTTTTACATCCTTATTTTTGTTGTTTTTCGCACCCAGCGCTGACTTTTTACCACTGGTTTTCCCTTAAACCAACTCAATTGTCCCACGTCTTATTTGCTTACAAAAACAAAATGATTTTTTTGGCAAATCAATAAGTTCTTAAAAAATGTTTATCATTTCAGGATTACAACAGTTCGGACTCCACCGAAATATGCAAAATAAGGTTGAACTTTTTGACCGTGGTCCTGGGCAGAAAATGGGGTGTAATAAATTACTTAAGAATTAGCAAATGAGCTGCAAATTATAAAAAATAGCAAATGGGCTTTATGTTGTCTGCCACAGATTTGGAGGCTGACTTGTGGGCCTACTAAGTTCATGCGTACACAAGGTTTCTCAAAAAAGAAACTTAGTCAACAATCGACTCTACCAGCGTCAGACCATTAGATGTCAATCTAATGGCAATCGTGCTTCTTCAGTCTCTGATCTTCCTGCCCCAGCCGCCCAAACCAGCGCCGTCGGAACCTCCTGCTCCCGCCTCCCGTGGTCGGCAGTGCTGCCGGGCAGGCCTCACGGCCCCATCATACTCGCATCCTTGGCCTGTCTATCCCTCTACTCACCCACATCTCCTGTTATTTTCCGGCGACAACAGCTGAACCAGTCAACCCTCATACTCTCCACCGCGTGGGCAACCACTGCCGTGTCTTCCCCGGCTCCGTGTCGTTCCCTTCGTAGGCCTCTCCGTCGTCCACCGCCTTGGTGCTCTCAGTGCGGCGTGGTCAACGATGTCCATTCAACGACCGTAGTGCTTCTTCAACCTCTGGTCTTCTTGCCCCAGCCGCCCAAAGCAGCGCCGGTCGTGCCGCCTGCTCCTGCCTCCCATGGCTGGCTGTGCTGCCACGGAGGCCTCACCGTCTCCATACTACTCCCACCGCTGGCCAGGCCATCCCTCCACTCACCCACTCCCCCTGTTATTCTGCGGCGACGGCAGCCTCACACCGCAGCCGAACCAGTGAACCCTCGTACTCCTCTCCGCGTGGGCGTCCACTGCCCCGTCTTCCCCGGCTCTGCGTCGTCCCCTTCCTAGGCCTCGCCGTCGTCCACCGCCGTGGTGCTCTCGGCGCGGCGTGGTCAATGTGGTCAACGACCGACTTCTATCGAAAGAGTACTGTACATGGAGAGGCTGACAGCTGGGTCCACGGCAGCCGCAAGGAAGTGCCTCCTTATTACGCGCAAAATAATTATTCCTTCACCTGACAGCAGGGACCCACCGGACGGGCCACCAGTATTTTGTGAAAAAAACATTTCCCCCCTGACAGCTGGGAGCCTGGGACCCACCGGACGGGCCACCGTATTTTGCGAAAAACGTTTGCCCCTAACTGCTGGGACCAACCGAATGGACCACCATATTTCGGGAAAAAAACGTTCCCCCCGCTGTCAGCTCGGACCCACCGGAAGTGCGTCCTTATTACGCACAGAAAAATGAATACCCCCCTGCTAGCTGGGACCCACCTGGTGGGAGGCTCACTTGTGGGCCTACTAAGTTGACAGGGACGGAGGGCATTGTCAACTTAGTCAATATGAACGATTCTAGCTCCAGCGACCGTATGATGTCCATCCAACGGCCGTCGTGCTTCTTCAATCTCTTCTCTTCCTGCTCCAGCCGCTCAAACAAGCACCGGCGAGACTGCCTGCTCCCTCCTCCCCGCGGTCGGCTGTGCTGCCGCGCAGGCCTCACCGCCCCACCGTACTCCCATCGCTGGCCTAGCCATCCCTCCACTCACCCACACATGCTGTTATTCTCCGACGACGGCAGACGAACCAGTAAACCCTCGTACAGTCGTACTCCCCTCCGTGTTGGAACCAACTGCCGAGACTTCCCTGCCTCCGTGTCGTTCTCTTCCCAGGCCTCGTCGTCGTCCACCGCCCTGGTGCTCTCGGCGCGGCCTGGTCAACGACCGACATGCATCTGAAGTGGACTGTACGTGGAGAGGCCGACAACTGGGTCCACGGCCGCACGCAAGGAAATGCCTCCTTATTACGTGCAAAATAATGGTTCCTCCACCAGACATAAGGGACCCACCGAAAGGGCCTCTGTATTTCGCGAAAAAATGTTACCGCCGCTGACAGCTCAGACCCACCAGATATATCTTAGCACGCAAGGAAGTGCCTCCTTATTACGCACAAAAAAAATGAATACTCCCCCTGTTAGCTGGGACCCTGTATAGTGGCAGGCTGACTTGTGGGCCTACTAAGTTGACGGGGATGGAGGACTTTGTCAACTTAGTCAATATGCACGATTCTAGCTCCAGTGATCGTACGATGTCCATCCAACGGTCGTAGTGCTTCTTCAACCTCTGGTCTTCTTGCTCCAGCCGCCCAAATCAGCGCCGGTCGTGCCTCATGCTCCTGTCTCCCGTGGCCGACTGCGATGCGGCGGAGGCCTCACCGCCCCCTACTACTCCCACCGCTGGCCAGGCCATCCCTCTACTCGCCCACAACCCCTGTTATTCTGCGGCGACGGTAGTCTCACACCGCAGCAAACCAGTGAACCCTCGTACTCCTCTACGCGTGGGCATCCACTGCCGCATTTTCCCCGGCTCCGCGTCGTCCCCTTCCTAGGCCTCGCCGTCGTCCACCGCCCTGGTGCTCTCGGCGCGGCGTGGTCAACGTGGTCAAGGAACGGCTTCCATTGGACGTGGACTGTACGTGGAGAGGCTGACAGCTAGGTCCACGGCTGCAGCAAGAACATGCCTCCTTATTACGTGCAAAATAATTATTCCTCCACCTAATAGCGGGAACCCACCGGACGGGCCATCGTATTTCATGAAAAAAACATTTGCTCCTGACTGCTGGGACCCACCAACTACATCTTCAAAGGCAAGGAAGTGCCTGACAATCGGGACCCACCTGGTCGAAGCGTACGTAGTGTTGTCATTCTGGTCACGAACGTGTACGTACATACTGGTCGATGTAGAGGTGCGCCCGCGCCGTAGTAGAGGCGCACACGTAGCATGTACACGTACGTACATCGGCCAGGATGCAAGAAAGAAAATAGGGCCACGTATATGTACATACGGGCGGGGTCTCGAATGCCTACTCGCGCATACGTACGACGAGGGCTTGTTGACATGGCTGGGTTGGAACGGAGAAATAGTGTCGTCGTCGTGTTCATGGGGAGGCAACGGAATGCGTCGTGTTCATCGGGAGGCAACGAAACGCGTGGGAGCCAACCGGCTGGGTCGAAACGGAATGCGTGGTCATGTTCATCGGAAGGGCTTGGATGGAACAGGCGATGAAAATGAGGCTTGGCGTACCGCAAAACGGAGGAAACGGCCTTGTGTTCGACCGGCCACGTTCGGAACGGGATCCTGTTCATCGGGAGGGGTCTGGCGTACCGCAAAATGAAGGAAACGGACCTCCTACGGTCGAAACGGGGGTCCTGTTGATCGGGAGGGGTGTGGCGTACCGCAAAACGGAGGAAACAGACTTGTGTTGGAGCGCTACGATCGAAACGGGGGTCCTGTTCATCGGGAGGGGTCTGGCGTACCGCAAAACGGGACTCCACGGGATACTGTTCATCTCCATCGTCGACCTCCTCCAGCCTCCACGGGCTACCGTCAACCTCCTCCAGCCTCCACGGGCTCCTGTTCATCCAGCCTCCACCGCGCGCTACTCCACCGGCTACTGTTCAACCACCCCTCCACCGTCTACTGTTCATCCAGCCCTCCACACCATGAGGTCCTGTTGAACCACCCCTCCACGGGCGCCCCTCCACCGTCTACTGTTCATCCAGCCCCCCACACCACAGGGTCCTGTTCAACCACCCCTCCACGGGCACCCCTCCACCGTCTACTGTTCATCCAGCCTTCCACCACACCACGGGGTCCTGTTCATCTAGAGGCAACGCCACCGCTCACTGTTCATCCAACCCCCCCTGCAACACTCACTATTCATCCCAGAGGCAACATCGATCGGCTTCAGTTAGCAGCAGTAGCGAAGGAATCGCTCGATCGGGTTCAGTTAACAGCCATCGATTGATCGCTCGGGTTCAGTAACACGTAGCTGCAGTGCAATCACTCGGGTTCAGTTAGATCCCAACGCCTCGCTCGGGTTCAGTTAGAGCCAATGCCTCGCACACATGCGCGTACGTGTACGAGAGAAACGCGCATCGCTCGGCCCCCGACCTCCCACCGTAACCGGGAACTCCCCAAAATTTTCCTTGCCCTCGCTTCTACCACGGTTTTTTCCGTCATGGACGGCCCAAAGAATGTCATGCAGCTGCGTCTTCGGCCCGCCCAGGACGAAAAGCACATTTCCTGTCATGATTTTTGTCATAGAAGTAGGAGCCCTCCACATCTATGATGATACCGGGTTTTGTCACAATTATCGTCATAGAAGTGTCATATGTATGACAGAAAAAAATTTCGTTCGGCCCAAAAGGTCACGGATGTGTCTTTTTTTGTAGTGATAGTTCCTTTTATCTATCGGTATGTTACTTGCCCGAGATTCTATCGTCGGTATCTCCTTACCTAGTTCATTCTCGTTACCGGCAAGTCTCTTTACTTGTTCCGTAATACAAAATCTCGTGACTAAGTCATGGGTCACATTGCTTGCAAGCTTATTCTGATGTTGTATTACCGAGTGGGCCCTGAGATACCTCTCCGTCATATGGAGTGATATATCTCAGTCTTGATCCATGCCAACTCAACAGACACCCTCGAAGATACCTGTAGAGCAGCTTTATAGTCACCCAGTTATGTTGCGACGTTTGATAGACACAAGGTATTCCTCCGGTGTCAGTGACTTGCATGATCTCATGGTCATAGGAACGTATACTTGACATGCAGAAAACAAGCTATAAACTTGGCACGATCATATGCTACGTTCATAGTTTGGGTCTTGTCCATCCCATCAATCTCCTAATGATGTGAACCCGTTACCAAATGACAACTCTTGTCCATGATTAGGAAACCATAGCCATCTTTGGTCAACGAGCTAATCCGGTAGAGGCTCACTAGGGACACGTTGTTGTCTATGTATCCACATATGTATTTGAGTTTCCGATCAATACAATTCTAGCATGGATATTAAACGATTATCATGAATAAGGAAATATGCTAATTACCAATTTATTATTGCCTCTAGGGCATATTTCCAACATTATCTTGACGTGAATAATCCACATAGTACTGAGAACTCGTAATATTCAAAAGATGCCACTTTGAAAAAGTACTTACGGGGAAACTACACTGCAAATAATGGTTAGTTCGATATCCAAGCCGTGGCCGCAATGGCATTTATCAAAGTACCAGAATGCTAGCAATGCAATGGTTAAAAGTTTCTTTCCATGTGAATTTTTTCTATGGTGTGATGAAAATTTCAATCAACGGGTCGATCTTGTATGGTTTTTGTGTGGTAGGGCCATTTTCTAAAGGAAAATGGATAAGGTTGAATAGTGTTCAATCCACAGTTGTCGAAGGGCGGGGAGCTCCCACACTGCATACTGAAGAAGAGAGTTGGTCCAATTAATTAAGGTACCCGACCGAAAATCATACAAAACAAACAAAAACCGCGCACGAAACTACCGATTCAGCATCATTTTTAGACTTAATTGTATGGAATGCCATGTTTCACGGGAGAAGAAGATATTGAGAAATTTGCAGGTGCTTCACAATGTATATTGCTAGAAGAAAGCTATGAGCTTTATATTAGCCACCAAGAGTATATAACAGTTGCGCTTGGATTCTGAGTAGCCCTGTGAAGGATATGAAGCATGTTCCGATGAAGGTTGAGAGTGATGTACAACAAATTGCAGCAGATTCATGTGCTCCATTATTGAGCAGGTTGACTCAATCATGTTTGCAGCCATGTGCATAGCACCTACCTGAAGTGGCAGCATGCATCTGATTTGGGGGAAACAACAATTTGAGGCAAACAACAGAGTTGATGTTGTCATCTTCTCTCTCTCTCTCTCTCTCTCTCTCTCTCTCTCTCTCTCAAGTATTCCCCCATTTCTTGCTTTGCAGATACAATAGAGTAGACATCAAGCATAAATCATGATACATGACTAGGGCTTTCAGAGGTAATAACAAGGTGAAGAAAATCATGCAAAAGATATATCATGATAATCAAGCATAATAATAATAGGTCTTAAACTCTAGAAAGGATCGAAACCAGGTAGGTAGCTCTAGATATTAAAAACATGTTCTCATAACTTTCCAGGTTGTCACATGTCATCCATCACAACTAAGGAGAAACTTTGGGGTGCATTTATTCTCAACTCATCTATGATGGAGCTCCAGTTTATTGGTAGTGGAGATAGCTAGTGTGCCTCCATATCCTTGATCTTCAGCCTGAGCATGGCATTTCTGTTCCAAACAAAATAAGAAAACACAAAGGATTAGGGATGAAGACGATTAAGAACAAGTGGAACAAGACAAATTGATAAGGCAAGTAATTGTGCAACAACATTCAAATGTTATGTGTCACTCAAAATGCAGAATGATATAATTGACCAAGCAATGATGACTAGATGTTTCCATACCCCAAACGTGGTGTATTTTTCCTTCTACAGCGTGAAAAGTAAAGAAACAATAGTCAATGAGGGTAAAAGTCACCAATGGGGAGTTTTTAGATAGGATTATACACTTGACATGTAGGGTGAAAATATCATTGTGGTATATCGAAATTGAAAAACATTCAACAACACAAGTGTGCCGGTGTAAGCTATGTTATCCAGAATTGATAGGTATGTGAATAATGGCATGCTTAAATAGACATACATGGAAATTTTATTCCATGACACTACCGTATCCTTTCTCGCAAAAAGAACAACTACAGTATTCTAAGAAACTGCAAGTATCTACATCCAGAGTAACATGAGTGAGGTTCACCATTCGAGCTTAGCCTACTGGTGATAAGAATTCATATAATGTGATATCAATATATGAGAAATGAAGAAGATGCAATACATGAACTTCCATTCTTCAACTGCTAATCCCTCCCTCTAATTTCCCGTATATATAACCCAAGACAACAACAACAGTCATGACCACGTAGACAAAAAAGCAACTGTAGCGTTTATAAATCATGCTACAGGTAGAGAAAACATCTCAATTGTTGCTTACTAGTCATCCTAAAATGGCCCGAGGAATCAATTATGTACCTACCACCATTCCATGAATGTACTACACCATGACTGTTGATGAACCATTAACTAAAATAATAGAGGACTAATAGTTTGGCAATGCCATTCATTCTGCAACTACACCGGATATGTTGGTGTATTGATCTAAGCTACAGATTTTAGCTTTATTGCACACAACAAGACAAAGCAACAAAATAGAAAATAGATTGATAGAGTGTACAATTCAAAAACATTATAACCTCAACAAGACAATAGATTATATGAAGGCCAAAAAACAAACCTTGTAGGATCATCCTTGAGTGCAGGAAATACGGGAGGCCAGATCATCATAAGAGGATGGATTTCACAGAAAAATTTATCACCGTCTTCCTTCTCATACACCTTATGCATTGTTCTGCGCTTGATGTCCAAGAGGAATGTGCATCGACCCATGTCCAAGAACACAAACTCAGCATTGTCTCCTGCCTGGTTTATTAGGAGAGAAGCATTGCCATCTGACACACTCAAATCAGCAAACATCTCACGCAATAAAATGGTGTCCGTCAGCAACCATGTGTACCCATCGTGGAGCCAGATGCGAAGTTGAAACTTCTTGACATGGATAAGATATACACCAACAACATCATCGGCCTGTGACAATATGGTGTTTCTCTCACCATACTCCATCCCTTCTGGGAGCTCAATTATGGAGAAACTTGAGGCCACCATATCCAAGACAATAATGTTGCTCCAGCCAGCTGGCACATAGATTTTATTGTTGGACAACACAGATTTAAGTACTGACCATCGACGAGGGGGCTGCTATATGATCAAGCTATGATTCATGCGCCATATGCCATGTTTCAAGATATATATGTATACCCTATGTTTTCCATCCGTTGTTTGGTGCATCAACACATACAAGCAAGACAAGGCATCGCCCTCTTCTTTGGACATGATTCTAGAGTAAGCAGTACCGTCAAATAAGTACGGAGATTGGGGGCGTGGAAACGGTGGGAGGATGTCCATGCCTCTCTCAGGACACACCATGTTGTGCACCGCAAACGTGGTCCCAATTTTATCATGCTGCCTAATGAGGACGTTGCCATTCTGGCACCCAAGGATGTAGGTTGGTACCGACTGTACTCTCTGATAGGTGCCCAAGCTAGAGGTTGCACGACGGATGACAACAGTGAGTTCACGGGGCTGAGGCAATACTGGGATGAAGTGCGGGGTGTTCTGACCTTTGTTGATGTAGAAGCCAAGAAGGCGGGGCGGGTGGATCTCACGAAATCGATGGAGGAAGGCGCGGTTGGAGGCATGGGCGAGCCAACGTGTGCATACGAGGGCGGAGTTGAGGAGGGTGGTGGTGAAGACGGTGCGGAGGAGGATCTCATTGAGGAGGTCGTCGTCCTCGAGCACCTTGGATATCGCCGCCATTGATGTTGGGGAACGCTGGTCAAACTGGGGTTAGGGGAGAAGAATTGCAGGTCGATGCCGGGGACGGGTGAGGCGAAATCGCTGACGAAATTGTGACACTCATCTTTTAATTGCTTACGTTTCAGGCAAGTGAAGAAACGGCTTTTGGCACCTACCCCCAAAATAAATGACCACCCAGCCTGGCCAATTAAGCCAAAAATGGTAACCTTTGCAGTGTGCAGCAACTGTGGGCCACCTGCTTTTATCTTTTGTTTTATTTCGGTGGCGTGCGTTGCTTGCCTTTGTGATCCCCACATCGGTCCACTACGGTCACCATTCAGGTGCTGACCCATTCCAAGCTGCTCATGACATGACCGTGCTCCCCTTCAAACTAAAAGAGCACACTTTGTTATGATATTTTTATGTGTTAGCGGTGGCCATGTACAATTTGCAAAGTAAAACAAATGACCATGGAAGTATTAAATTACTTATGTGTTCTATTTTATAATGCAAAAGTTTATTGTTTCTTACTGGAAAGTTTATATTTTCTGAGTAGGAAGTGCGGTCACCTAAGTGAAAAGATATTTGTATTTGAATAAAAAATGTGTGGGTTTGGTATAAAGTTTATAGTCCCCGATTAGAAAGTCTATATTAATTGCTGAATAGAATATACTATGTAAGCCCGTTTGTTTCCGAGTAGAAAGTTTATCATTCAAGTAGAAAATTTGTAATAAAAAATATGGAATTTCTACATTGCCTGGTAAAAAGGTATCATTTCAGTCAAAACTTTAATGTTTTTCTATATAAAGATTTTCTAATACGTTTTGAAAGTTTGTGTTTATAAGAAGATTGCATGGCAGGAAGGTATTATCTACTTCAAATGCTCATGGTCTTTTAGTTAAATAAAAGTTTTTCCAACATAAACATAAAGTTTGTGCTTCCGAAGTAGAAAGTCCAACCAATAGAGCTCAACATTATATGTAAACTTTCATCCAACAAACACCAATAGACCTCAACACTGAATAGCAGTTCGGAAGCTTGCATTTAGAAAATTGTCTTGTACAAACTCTAGATTAGAGCAATGGAGCACTACCCAGTCTAAATAAATAGAATCAACAATGCTTTCATGTTCAGTGATAACACAAGATCAAAATTGCATTCAGAAATTTTGTCTCCACATGACACGCTTCCAGAACAAAACAGCAAAATTCAGGTGGAAGGAGGTACGGTAGAATCAAGCTTCAAAGGAGCAACGGCCCATTCCCCCACCGGTGTCGCTGGTGCGCGTGTCATCGCCCACAGAGTCCTGCTGCCCCACCGCATAGTCGGCGTCGTCGGGGAGGCTGTCTTGGCTGACATCCTTGCCTACCCCATGAGCACCGCGCGTAGTCACCGACGCAGTCCAGCGCGGTGGACGCCAACCTCAGCGCCGTAGATTGTCCCTTGTTCTTCTTGCTCAAATACTTTGTAATTTCTTTATGATGGATCTCTGGTGAACTTAAATTTTCCTTTAGGCTGCAACATTCATTCAGCTAAGGAACTGAATATGAACAGCTAACAAAAAGCTAGCCCAATTGTCTGCACTAGAATTTGGACAACATCAAATACAGACCAATATCTTAGAAGGGTGAGCAGCGCCAAGGTCGGGCGGCTGCCATCGCACTGGGTTGGGATGGGCAGCCCCAAGGCCGTCGGTTCGTCGTCGCGTCAGAGCAGCCCCGAGGGCGCCAGGTGATCGTTGCCTGAGGCAGCGCTGAGGCCACCGGCTCGCCATTGCGCGCCGAGGCAGCAGGATCACCGTTGCGTGATGCAGCACCCACCGTTGCGTGGGGGCTCGCCTGGTCGCCGTCGCATAGGTCAGATGAGGCGGCAACGAGATTTGGGTTAGAACTTGGAAGGATAGGAACGGGGTAGAATAACTTGACAGGGAGTTACCTAATTACTGAGAGAGGTCATTGATATCTGCTGCTCGCTATTAATCCAAGGTCCCACGATGGAAGTTTCCAGATTAGCATTGAATTCCAGTTTTCATTGATACTTCGCCCAGTTTTAATGTCTCTAAATTTAAATGAGAGCGAGTGATCTTACATGCCCATGGAGGGGCTGATATAGCCTAGGGGTTCTTTGACATAATTTTTGATTGAAGAAAAAAGATTTTTGATATTTGACCAAGGCTACCGTTGAAGTAGGGAGTTGGGAGGGTAGAACTAGGTAATTGTTCGTTAGTTGGCCCATGTGCTCCTAATTGGGCTAGGAGGGGGTTTATCCCATTTGGAGAGAGATCCCCTCCACCATACATGGGCCTTCTTTAATTCTTGGACTTGGGCTTCTTTGATCCAGTGTTTCATCTTTGTCTTATTCTCTTATATGCTGTCTCCTTCCTTTGATTTGTTTATCACTAGTAAGTCTGCACGTGCAACGCACGTTACAATCTTCGCAAGAAAATTTCTCATTACCATCTTAATATATATGATTTCTGATCTTCCTTATATACTTCCAATTTTGAACAAATGATGGGCAGGAATTATGTTTTAAAAACAATTTGTAACACAGGACAATACAATGTGATAATCACGCTTCAGTCGTAAGGGGTGAAGAATGATTACCAGTATATCTACATCTCAGGACCAATTTATTTTCATAATATCATTTGATGTCCATCTCAGGACCGATGGCGAAGATTCCTTGCGTTTGCGCAGGCGCACATCACTACCGCACGGAGATAATGGGCCTGGTCCAGCGCCATGGGCATAACCATCATGAAGGCCCAAGGTATTAGCGCACAACGCCCAGTCTTGGTTTTTACGCCGTCCACACCAAAACTCCCATCCCAATCGCGGCAAAGCCATCGCCGCCGATGCCGCGGCGTCACGGTGACAAAGGAGGAGCATCCAAATAGGCTTGTCATCAGGATCTGGTAAGGATCTATTTGCTCTTTTTCTATTCAATCTTGTGGGTTGTATGAATTTTGGGGTTTCTCGATTTCGGCGGAATATTTATAGTTACAATGAGAGAGATTTTCGTTTGACATTTGAAAATTAGGAGCCATGCTGTTATTGCTCAGTTATGAAAATTGGGAATATGGGACGATGTCTACTGAAGCAGGATTAACCATTGAATTGTGTCAAGTTATTTATTAACTCGTCTATTTAACTTGATAATCAATGTTATTGTTTTGTAGTGCAGCTGCAATAGCATTATGTCTAAGGCATGTTGATGGTTCCTTCCGTATTGAAGATCCCACATTAGATCTCCGGGATCAAAGTGGATATAAAATAATGTTTTTTTGATCTGGAGATGATATCAAGTAATATTGGATACTCTGTTCAATGGGTTTCTCATATAGTTTCTGACGTTTAACTCACTAAATATGTGTTTTTATCTCTAGGGCTTAGAAGATGTTTCTAATTCTTGATAAAAAAGAAAGCATTCTTATCAAGAAGGACATGTACAAGGAGGCACTGCATGTGTTGATGATGGTCGATGTATGCTGCCTTATGTGATTGTTTTTGTTCTACTATAAGAAGCACATACATCTTTCAAATAGCTACATATTGTTGAAAAATAATGTGAGATATGTAAATGTCCCAAGAGAGGTCAATGGTTTGCAACTTAGTACATCAAGAATAAATTGTTGAATAAAATTGATATCAATACCATCATCTCTGAGATTGCATCTGGGAATGTTATTAGTCCCCAATTTTGAGGTACTTATATATAAATTATGCGATTTTAGATGCACTTGAAGCGTTACTCGATAACATTTTTTGATATTTATGTTAAAGGGCCCCGGGTTCTAGTTTCGCCCCGGGCCCCCGAAATCTCAGGACCAGCTCTGTATGCAAGGGAGGGTGGATTAAACAGAACACCTCCATTTGTTATGCTTCCTTTGCCTTCCAAGTTACATTTACATACATAGTACCAACACGGCTTCTGTCAACCGAAAACAACCTAATGTTCAGCCGTGTTGCAGAGCAGACCTACAGAAACATCCTGATGGACGCAACAAAAATTAAAACTGGCCTCCATGGTTGATATTTATTCTATTCTCTCTACAACCAGAAAATCATCTGATCATGTCAGACACATTAGAGTATTGTAAAAAAAGTGCATGAAAGGACTCACTAGTAGAAAATAGGGCTTTGGGTCACAACTCAACATACACATTAGTCCCGGTTGCATTACGAACCGGGACTAAAAGAAAGAAAGTGCATAAACACATTGATAGAAAAATACTAATCCACCGAACAAGGGACAAGGGAGGAATGAGGTTGATAGAGGATCGCTCACCATTTGTTTCCTGGTAGATCCATGCACACATAAGAAAAGAAAAAAGAATGAATTTCACAGAAAAAGAAATAAAAAAAAGAATCTAGAATAGTTTTTTTGGGTAAATCTAGAATAGTTGGAACGAAGTAAAAGTATACCCAAAAACTTAAACGCGCAGCTGCGCTATCTGGCGGAGCCGAGCGCACACGCGAGTTGTGCGATGACTACGCACCTGCTACGTGATAAAACTGCTAAGAAAACGGCCTCCTTCCTCCTTGCGATATACCTGACGTTGTCAGGTGGTGGATGGTCACTAAGGATTACCTGCATGCATGTGGTGATGTCATCTCACATTATTCCGTCTCCTTTTTTTAAAAAAGCTATAACTTTTGAACTGAGTGTCAAAATGAAAATCCATTTTCACCATTAGGTTTCTGGCGACGAGATCTTCAAAACTAGATCTCATATGTATATGTTTCGATGAATTTTTTAAGCAACTTTGGTTCTAGTTGACCCAATTTTAGTACTAAACAGAAGCAACTTCCTTGCATCATGTGTAATAGTGAATTTACCTATCAAGTATATCGTAGACGACATAAAAACCATGTGGGACAAATTTTCATTATATTTAGGCAACTGTGCATCATTCGTAGGCAACTTTATAATATTGTAGGCAACTTAGTTTTCAAGGTAGGCTAACAGTATCTTAAGGGGGCTACCATGACTAGCTAATAGCTTAACATCATCCTTAGTTGCATACAAAGCTTCATACATAGGCGGCTTTGGACCTAAGTTGCTAACGCTACTTAGTTTTAAAAGCAACTTTGATGCTTGATGAGGCAACTTTAATGCTAAACGGAAGCAACTCCACTCCTAAAAACAATTAATTAGAAACAATAAGCAACTAACTAATAATACAGAACAACTACCGAACTGAGGTAGATAATATCACATCACCTTTATGAGCAACTTTCCTTCCACAAGAGGCAACTCTAGTGCTAAAAGCGGGCAACATCACTACCTTGTGTGTCCTAGTTAATTTTGTCTAACATTCTCCTAACTTCCTCATCGGTACTTCTAAGTTGCCTATTATTCATGCTCATATGTCGTTGTTTCTAAATTGCCTATAATACTATGATATCGTCTACCGATGATGCCCTTGTGTCTGCTATGTATTGCTAGTTATGGTAGGCAACATGATGATGAATCTCGGCCACTTCAGAATTAGGCAACTATTTTAACAAAATTAGGCAACCGAGCAGCAATTGTAGGCAACTAATTACCCGTAGCAGGCAACTAGGCATCAATTATAGGCAATTTATAGCATTTATAGGCAATTGAATATCAACTGTTTGCAACTAACCATCAACAATAGGCAATTGAACGACCATGATACACAAGTTGGAATAATGTTAGCAAAACTGACAAATATACATAGTGCAGTGAAGTTGCTTTGTATGTACACTAAAGATGCCTTATGTTTTGTGTGATTTTTCTTGTTTTTATGCAAACCAACCTAATAGTGAGTCCAACTAGGCCAAAAAGAAGTCTAACTAGGCCAAAAAGAAGTTGCTCCTCAATAGCACTATAGTTACCTCCATTGCACCCAAAGTTGCCCTCAAATTTTTTTTGACGAAACCAACTCATATGAGATCTCATTTTGAAGAACTCGTCGTCAGAAACCTGACTGTGAAAACGGAACTTGATTTTGATGCTTCAATCAAAAGTTATGAGTTCTGCAACTTTTTAAACCCTAAATAAATGCACATGGGAGATGATCTAGGCTGATTCAATCGGTGGCCACGTGCGCACTACTAGGAAAAGGCTTATTAGTGGCGCACCTGTTTTGGCCATTAATGGCGCACTACAGGTGCGCCACTATCATCACGCCACTAGTAACATATACTAATGGCGCATCCCTGGTGCGCCATTAGTATACCATACTATAACATACTATAGTGGCGCACCAGGCAGTGCGTCATTAGTAAGTCACACGGTGCGCCATTAGTATACCTCCCAGGGGGCCATATTTACCTTGTGGTCTGGGTTACTAATGGCGCACTAACAAATAATGCACCACTAGTATTTTTTATAGCAGTGCGCCACTAATGTGATGTTTGGTGCACCACTAGTATGAATATTAGATTTTTTTTATTTTCTGATATTTGCACAGGTTACAAAATATATTACCACACAGAATATAGATAGCACAACATATAAACAGCAGATTCATCAAATACAATAGAAGATTAGTCTCCGAATACAATTCATCATATTAGTCTCCGAATTCAAAAGACCAAACAAAGTTAGAACATTACAAGTCTCGAGACCGCGAGTAGAGAGATCATCATCATACAACTTCTACTCGTTATTAATAACAAGTCATACTAATCATCATCATACAACTTCTACTCGTTATTAATAACAAGTCCTACTAATCATCATCATACAACTTCTACTCATCATTAATAACAAGTCATACGATCATCATCCTCATAGTCATCGAACCAACCCTACTTAATTGTTCTTAGCACATGATCATCAGTATTAGGTAGGACCTAAATACCCTCTTTAAGGTAAAATAGCATAAAACAAAAAGACCCTGACTCTCCATTATGGAGAATGGAGATCATCCTGTCTCCAATTCTTGCGCTTCGCTTCCTTTTGCTTCCAAGAACCTCCTTACGACTGTCCATACATTTTTTCTATCCTTTGATTTGCATGTCACCACTTCTTTTAGAAATCTGGTATGGACAGTTGAGATTCGTAGGATGACCTGGCTGTATGTTCAAAACATTAAGGCCACCTTTCTGATACATCGAATGAGGCACACAATTCTCTAGGATTATCTGTTGAAAAACATAGTAATAACTTCATAGTTAGCAATGATGTACTAGTTTTAGAAGTATGCAAAAGATGCACGGATGTCGTAATAGTAAAAAATCTTACCAGGGTATCTCTCCATGGTAGTTACCGTAGTTGAACACATGCACTAGTGGCACGTATTGACCATAATGTTGAGGAGTTTGATTGTAGATATTGTAATTCTCAACGCCAGTATAAAATATGACCAGATGATTTTTCTCCTTGTAAGTTAATTCGGAGCCATCGGTGTAGTGGGTTTTGTCTACCATCTCCCGCACATTCTTTGAAGAATGAAAATAAGCTGTCAATGGAAATAAGTTGTCAACTATTTTGAAATGAACAATATAAATTAGTTAATAATTAATTATGTTTGAGAAACTCACATAGCGGTAGAATTGGAGGCGTATCAACAAGGATCCAAATGTCCATATTGTCTTGGTCGATGTCAGGATCACCAAGATCCATGGTGACAAGCATACCCTCATCAAAACCATACATCTTGCAAAATGCTTCCCAATTTTTGCAACCAAAATGGGTTACGCTCCCAGAATTATACAGATTTACTTCAAAATCCACATCATGATGAGTCGTTAGGTGAATTTTCTTTGTTTCATAATAACTTTCATGGTCTTCAAAATCCATTCTCTCCAAGACATAGCGTCTTGCATGGCATGGGATAAGCTATACTCAAATTGTAGAAGATGAAAATTACACGTTGAAATATTTGAAGTCATGCTTAATTATGAAAAAAAAACACTTGTCGTCGTTGTGTACCGTTTCAATTTCGAAGGTCTCCTCGAGCTTAATGTTGAAGCTCCGATCATCGTCCAGGTGAGGCCTGTCGCATAGACCTCGACCGTCGTGGCACCAACCGCACTCCCCCGGGAGACTTTCGTCGTCCGATGACGACATTTCCTACGTTCATAATTCAAAACTACATCATCTCTTGCGTCTGATGACTTGTGCATTTTCAGCCAGGCCCAGTGGAGTTGGACTAAAAACATTACTTTCTTTAAGCCTGCTACATCCATATTAGGGTTTATCGATGACGAGCAACTGACATTAGTAGGTCATCCTAGCAGATTAGGGTTTATCGATGATGAGCAACTGACATTAGTAATAACTATGAGTTGATATCACACTTCTATATGTATAACACAAGAGGTAGTTGATCCTACTTAATTAAGTACTAAGATACCCCGGCCCATGCATTAGTCGCAAGTACCCCATATGTCCTATTTTTAGCAAAGTCATGCTAAAATTCACGGAAAATTTCAGGATGACCTTTGCTGAAATAGGACATATGGAGTACCCAAATTTGCCGGAACGGAAGTTAATCGACATTCCGGCAAACTCAAGGGCCTCTCGGGGTACCTGCAAAATCATCATGACACGATGGTCAGAGACAAAACCCAGCAAACGAGCCAAGTTACTGACGTGTTTATAGAAATTGTTTTCTGTAAAAGATGATCATCATCTTTACAAGTCTTTCTCAATGTCTACAACTATGAGACCATCACAAGTATCAACAGAACATGTCTACAACTATTAGACCATCACAAGTACCATCATTCAGGCCATCACAAGCATAACAGAGCAATGGTGTTTTCTTCAGTTACCTTTGATATGGCTGCTCGGAATCCACTGACCTTCAGATCCGCTGACCAATCCACTAACCTGTTGTAAATTGTACATCATTGTAAAAACACAGTTCATTTCATTTATTTGTAAATAAATGCAAAGCATCCAATGCAGTAGCCCAAAAAATAGCATAATTAATTACTATTTTCCTTCCTACAATCATCCTATGGTCATCTACAACTAGTGGCACTAGACAAAATTGCACCGACAACTAGTGGCACTAGACAATGCCAAAATCCGCCGTGTTCTCAGTCACTGCAGATTTAGTGTTTTGAGGGATTTTGCATTTTGCAATGTGTTTTCAGTTAGAATCAATCAATCATCAAGGAGAGGAGAGGAGGTGCCTGGATTTATACTGCTTGGCCCTAATTAATTTTTAACTATATACGCCGTACAAGCAGGCATGGGCACCAAAAGCATCTACTTGCATGGACCGATCAGATATTGTTAAGTAGCAAAAGGCATTATTTTCTCATCTTTGGTATGGATATCTAGCTGTCTATACAAATCAAAGGCAGCAGCATAGTAGTTAACAATAGAGGCTCTGCTGTCAGCGAATCCATGCTATAAAACAGGAGTATGAAAACTAACAACCTAGCTAGAGCCTAGTTTAGCAACACCAGCGTTAACTGAAGTATCGCAGTGCTGCAGGAAGGGATGGCGGCCAAACTTGTATCATGAGCAAGGACTGATGAAAAAACCCTAAAATCTTGTTGTATGAAACCCCAGAAATCGTCATGGCGCGATGGCCAGAAGTAGATCTACCACGGCTCGATGAACACAGGCAAACAAAGCAAGGAAAAGAAGCGGGGCAGAGGAAGCAGGGCGGACCTGCACCGCAGTAGAAGAAGCCACCGGAGGCCAACGAAGTCGCTGCTGGTGCTGGGCGCGCGCACACCAAAATGGATGTCTCCTGTGCAGCTGCTCTGCTCTGCGTGAGGAAACCAACCGCGTCCTCCAGGGAGGGGAAGATGAGCGAATGGGATTGAAACAAGGCAGAGAGGAGAAGAGGGGACCTTGGTGTCGTTCTCGCGGCCGGCGGAGTATCGGCGGTGTTGCTGGGCGGGGGCGGCGGCTCCGGGGACGGGGAGGGAGGCGCTGCGGTGCCGGAGGCGGGGCCGCGGAGGCTGGGCGCATGTGGCTGCCCGGCTCGAGGAGGCAGGGCGGCGACGGTGGAGCGGGCGCGGGCAGACGGCGACGGTGGATCGGGCACGGGCGGACGGCGTCGGGTTAGGGGTGGGGCGAGGTGGATTTGGTGAGGGAGGGAGAGAGGCCATAGGGAGAAGGGAGCAAGTGGAGTGGGGGAGGGTTAGCAATGGCGTACCTCTTAGGGGCGCGCCATAAACATACGTATACCAATGGCGCAGCACCAAGGGGTGCACCATTACTATTTTTCTGGATTTTTAGTTCCATGTATTAATTTTTTAGAAAATGACCATAAATTTTTAAATGTTATGATATAAGTAGTTATTAAGCATGACTTCAACTATTTTAACGTGTAATTCATGAGTTTGTTAATAATTTTTAGTTGCATGTAATAATTTTTATATTTTGAAATTTAAAAACATTCATGAGTTCAAAGAATGTTAACAAATAAACATAAATAAAAATTGGTATATCAATGGTGCACCTCCTGGGGGTGCGCCATAAATACCTTGATAGCAATGGCGCAACTTCTCCTGGTGCGCCATTAGTAAATTATTTTTGGATTTTTAGTTGCATCTAAAATTTATTAGAAAATGACGATCAAATTTGAAAACATTTATGAATGTGAAAAAATATCATCAAATTTGTTATTTGAAAATATTTATAAATATGAAAAAATATCATCAAATTTGTTATTTGAAAATAATTTTTTGGATTTTTAGTTGCATCTAATAATTTTTTAGAAAACATTTATGAATATGAAAAAATATCATCAAATTTTAAAAAATATTTATGAATTCAAAAAGTGCCCATGAAATTTAAAAATATTCATGAGTTCAAAAAATATTAACAAATTCAATACTTTTTGTGAGTTAGAAATTCTATACCAGAATAAATACATAAATAAATATTCATGAGGACTAGAAGAGAAGAAATATCATTACTAGTTTCGCAAAACAAAAAAAAAGTATAATTGTTAGTAGTGGCGCACCTTGGTTGTGGTGCGCCATTACTAGTTAAAACTATTAATGGCGCAATGTGCGCTAGTGCGCCATTAATAATTTTGCAAAAATAGAAATAAATAAATTTTGCTAGTAATGGCGCACCGTGTGTCTGGTGCGCCATTAGTAATGAGGACGCTAATGGCGCACCTGTATCTGGTGCGCCACTGCGCACGACATACATGGTGCGCTATTAATGTCCATATTGGCTATAGCCCTTTTTCTAGTAGTGGCGCTACGGGATATGACCAAAAAATTTCCTTATCTACACTAGACAGCTGGACATAACGACATGCACTTACTATATACGGCAATGCGCTCAACTCAACAAATGAGCGCAACGGCGCTCCCTAGCCTCGTACGAAAGTATATATCTGAACTTGGTTATGTGGCAACACCACAAACACCAAATTGTCAAATAAAATGATATTGTGATCTATGCCTCAAACGCCTTGAACTTATGAGTCATGACACACACTGCGTGTTCCCTGTTGGGTCTTCTGATTCAATAAGATTGGTGACTGATGACCCACAAGTGTAGGGGATCTATCGTAGTCCTTTCGATAAGTAAGAGTGTCGAACCCAACGAGGAGCAGAAGGAAATGATAAGCGGTTTTCAGCAATGTATTCTCTGCAAGCATTGAAATTGTAGGTAATAGATAGTTTTGTGATAAGATAATTTGTAACGAGCAACAAGTAACAAAAATAACTATAGTGCAGCAAGGTGGCCCAATCCTTTTTGTAGAAAAGGACAAGCCTAGACAAATTCTTATATAGAGAAAAGCGCTCCCGAGGACACATGGGAATTATCGTCAAGCTAGTTTTCATCACGTTCATATGATTCGCGTTTGACACTTTGATAATCTGATATGTGGGTGGACCAGTGCTTGGGTGCTGTCCTTACTTGGACAAACATCCCACTTATGATTAACCTCTATTGCAAGCATCCGCAACTACAACAAAGTATTAAGGTAAACCTAACCATAGCATGAAACGTATGGATCCAAATCAGCCCCTTACGAAGCAACACATAAACTAGGGTTTAAGCTTCTATCACTCTAGCAACCCATAATCTACTTATTACTTCCCAATGCCTTCCTCTAGGCCCAAATAATGGTGAAGTGTCATGTAGTCGACGTTAACATAACACCACTAGAGGAGAGACACCATACATCTCATCAAAATATCGAACGAATACCAAATTCACATGACTACTAATAGCAAGACTTCTCCCATGTCCTCAGGAACAAACGTAACTACTCACAAAGCATATTCATGTTCATAATCAGAGGAGTATTAATATGCATATAGGATCTGAACATATGATCTTCCACCAAATAAACCAACTAGCATCAACTACAAGGAGTAATCAACACTACTAGCAACCTACAGGTATCAATCCCGGACTTAGAGACAAGAATTGGATACAAGAGATGAACTAGGGTTTGAGAGGAGATGGTGCTGGTGAAGATTTCCCCCTCCCGGAGGGAAGTTTCCCCGGCAGAACAGCTCCGCCAGAGCCCTAGATTGGTTCCGCCAAGGTTCCGCCTCGTGGCGGCGAAGTCTCGTCCCGAAAGCTGGCTTATGAGTTTTTCCTCATCGAAAGACTCCATATAGCAGAATATGGGCATCAGAGGGCCACTAGGGGGCCCACGAGGCAGGGGGTGCGCCCAGGGGGGTAGGGTGCGCCCCCACCCTCGTGGGCAGGGTGTGGCCCCCCTTTGGAACTTCTTGCGCTCATTATATTTATATATTCTGAAAATGACTTCTCGGAAGTTTCAGGACTTTTGGAGCTGTGAAGAATAGGTCTCTAATCTTTGCTCCTTTTCCAGCCCAGAATCCCAGCTGCCGACATTCTCCCTCTTTATGTAAATCTTGTAAAATAAGAGAGAATAGGCATAAGTATTGTGACATAATGTGTAATAACAGCCCATAATGCAATAAATATCGATATAAAAGCATGATGCAAAATGGACGTATCAACTCCCCCAAGCTTAGACCTCGCTTGTCCTCAAGCGAAAGCCGAAATCGAAAAATATGTCCACACGTTTAGAGATAGATGTGTCGATAAAAATAAAATACGGACATGAGGGCATCATGATCATTCTTAGAATAGAAACTTATATAATTATTGTCATATGATCTCTTATGCTAGATTAACAATTAAATCACAATTTTAAGTACGAATCATAACTTCATTGAGAACTAACAAACTATAATCTCAGTCATTGGAGCAATTGCAATTTATCATAACATAGGAAAGAATCAATATAAGAGCTTTTCAGCAAGTCCACATACTCAACTATCATATAGTCTTTCACAATTGCTAACACTCATGCAATACTTATGGGTATGGAGTTTTAATAGGACACAGAGAAAGATAGGGGCTTATAGTTTTGCCTCCCAACGTTTTACCTCAAGGGTAATGCCAACAATAATAGTTCATGAAAACTCACATCCAATTAGCCATATATACCAGGATCTTTCCAACATGTTGTGCTTGCCAAAAGATAAAATTTAAAAAGGAAGGGTGAAGATCACCATGACTCTTATGCAAGGTAGGAGATAAAAGTAAAAGATAGGCCCTTCGCAGAGGGAAGCAGAGGTTGTCATGCGCTTTTATGGTTGGATGCACAAAATCTTAGTGCAAAAGAACGTCACTTTATATTGCCACTTGTGATATGGACCTTTATTATGCAGTCTGTCACTTTTATTTCTTCCGTATCACACGATCATATAAAGCTTATTTTCTCCCACACTAATAAGTCATACATATTTAGAGGGCAATTTTTATTGCTTGCACCAATGACAACTTACTTGAGGGATCTTACTCAATCCATAGGTAGGTATGGTGGACTCTCATGGCAAAACTGGTTTAAGGGTATTTGGAAGCACAAGTACTATCTGTACTTGGTGCAAAGAAATTGGTAGCATGAGAGGGAAAGGCAAGCTCAATCATGTTGGACGATCCATGACAATATAACTTATCTCAGATGTAAGAAAACATGGCCCATTACGTTGTCTTCCTTGTCCAATGTCAAGCCTTTAGCATGTCATATTTTAATGAGTGCTCACAATCATAAAAGATGTCCAAGATAGTGTATTTATATGTGAAGACCTCTCTTTCTTTATTACTTCTTATTAATTGCAACGATGACCAAAACTATGTTTGTCAACTCTCAACAACGTTTATTCATCATACTCTTTCTATGTGAGCTCATTACTCTCCCTAAGATCCATATGATCTCTTTGTTTCTTTTTATTTCTTTCTCTTTTTGTTTATTCCCTCAAGATCATAGCAAGATAATCAAGCCCTGGACTCAACACTAATCTTTAATATATATAGCTCACGGACACGATTACATAGAAGGATCATAAAGCAAAACTCACAACTAGATCATACTAAAACTTTATGCTACTAGATCAAGATATTACCAAAAGGATCGAACTAAGAATAACGGTAAAGATAGAAGTGATGGTGATATGATACCGGGGCACTCCCCCAAGCTTGGCAACTGTCAAGGGGAGTGCCCATACCCATGTGATTATATCTCCTTTTTCGGGGATGGTGATGTGATATTCTTGGCGATGATGCCCTTCAGGATACGATTCTCCTCCTCAAGCTTATTGACTTGCTGTTTGAGGTCCATTATTTCCTTTCAAAGTTTTCCTATAACAGCCAAAGCTCCCTGCACCTAAGGGTGTTGCATAGCTGCGGGAGAACAAGTGACACTCTTTTTCATATTCTCATAGGAAAGAAATCTAACATTGGAAGGGATAACCTAGTTTGGGATAGCCGAGCTCTGCAGTTCCCCCATTGTGAATCCAGCTCGGAAGCGAGAAGTGACTTCTTGATCCTCCTCCATGGCATCTATCCTATTCAAATCAGCCTCCATCTCTTCCTCTGTTGCTGGCCCAAAGTGGTCTATATTGTTGTTTGTCATTGATCTCGATGCCGGATGAGATACCCGGCTCTCCCCGACTGACTCTTGCAAAGACATCTTGCTCTAATCTGCAGCAGCAACATCTCGAAACACAAACAGAGGATAATTGCATGATACGGGAGTTAAAACCTTTGGGAGATTATATAATGAATTTTTACCGACCAAAATACGTAACGTGTAAGAAAACGGAGTCCGGAGAGCACACGAGGTGCCCACGAGGTAGGAGGGCGCGCCCAGGGGGGTAGGGCGCGCCCTCCACCCTCGTGGTGCCCTCGTGTCCTTCCCGGACTGCTTCTTATTTTTCTATCTTTCTAAATATTCCAAAACGGAAGAAAATTGCCATTAGAACTGTTTTGGAGTCGGTTTACTTACCGTACCACATACCTATTCCTTTTCGGCGTCTGAAACGTTCCAGAAAGTGTCCCTTATGTATTCTCCGGGGTTACGTTTCAATAACATTGGTTTCAACATTTATTGGATTACCTGAGATATAATGTTTAATTCTTTGACCGTTCACCACCTTCGGATTTGTGCCTTCGAAGTTGTTGATTTTTATGGCACCGGAACGATAGACCTCCTCGATAACGTAAGGACCTTCCCATTTAGAGAGAAGTTTTCCTGCAAAAAATCTTAAACGAGAGTTGTATAGCAATACGTAATCACATACATTAAACTCACACTTTTGTATTCTTTTGTCATGCCATCTTTTAACTTTTTCTTTAAATAGTTTGGCATTCTCGTAGGCTTGGGTTCTCCATTCATCAAGTGAGCTAATGTCAAATAACCTTTTCCCACCGGCAAGTTTGAAATCATAATTGAGCTCTTTAATAGCCCAATAAGCCTTATGTTCTAGTTCGAGAGGTAAGTGACATGCTTTTCCATAAACCATTTTATATGGAGACATACCCATATGATTTTTATATGCAGTTCTATAGGCCCATAATGCATCATCAAGTTTCTTGGACCAATTCTTTCTAGATTTATTAATAGTCTTTTGCAAAATTAATTTGAGTTCTCTATTGCTCAATTCTACTTGACCACTAGACTGTGGGTGATAAGGAGATGCAATTCTATGATTAACATCATATTTAGCAAGCATTTTACGAAAAGCACCATGAATAAAATGTGAACCACCATCAGTCATTAAATATCTAGGGACTCCAAACCTCGGAAAAATAACTTCTTTAAGCATCTTAATAGAGGTGTTATGATCAACACTACTAGTTGGAATAGCTTCTACCCACTTAGTAACGTAATCAACAAAAACTAAAATATTTGTATATCCATTAGAGGCAGGAAAAGGTCCCATATAATCAAAGCCCCAAACATCAAATGGTTCAATAACAAGTGAATAATTCATAGTCATTTCTTGACGTCTACTAAAATTACCAATTCTTTGACATTCATCACAAGATAGGACAAACTACGGGCATCCTTGAAGAGAGTAGGCCAATAAAAACTGGATTGCAATACCTTATGTGCAGTTCTATCTCCAGAATGGTGTCCTCCATAAGTCTCGGAGTGACACTTGCGTAGGATCTGTTCCTGTTCATGTTCAGGTACACAACGCCTAATAACACCATCTACTCCTTCTTTATAAAGATGTGGATCATCCAAGAAGTAATGTCTCAAAACATAGAAGAACTTTTTCTTTTGCTGGTATGTGAAACTAGGTGGTATAAACTTAGCAACAATGTAATTAGCATAATCAGCATACCATGGAGCAGTGTAAGAAGCATTTATGACATTTAATTGCTCATTAGGAAAGCTATCATCAATAGGCAGTGGGTCATCAAGAACATTTTCTAACCTAGACAAGTTGTCTGCAACGGGGTTCTCAGCTCCCTTTCTATCAATAATATGCAAATCAAATTCTTGTAGCAAGAGAACCCATCTAATAAGTCTAGGTTTAGCATCTTTCTTTTCCATAAGATATTTAATAGCAGCATGATCCATGTGAATAGTTACTTTAGAATCAACAATATAAGGTCTAAACTTATCACCAGCAATTACAAATGCTAAGAATTCTTTTTCAGTAGTAGCATAATTTCTCTGGGCATTGTCTAGAGTTTTACTAGCATATTGAATAACATTTAATCTCTTATCAACTCTTTGCCCTAGAATAGCACCTACAACATAATCACTAGCATCACACATAATTTCAAAGGGTAAATTCCAATCAGGTGACTGAACAATAAGTGCAGAGATCAATGCTTAATGAACCTCCTATAAAAACCGGCGTGACCAAGGAAACTTCTTATACCTTTGATGTCCTTGGGACATGACATATTTTCAATAGCGTCAACCTTAGCTTTATCAACTTCAATACCTCTTTCAGAAACTTTATGCCCCAAGACAATACCTTCATTAACCATAAAGTGGCACTTCTCCCAATTCAAGACAAGGTTAGTTTCTTCACATCTCTGCAAAACTCGATCAAGGTTGCTTAAGCAATCATCAAAAGAGGATCCATAGACAGAGAAATAGTCCATGAAAACCTCACAAATCTTTTCACGAAAGTCAGAGAATATAGCCATCATGCATCTTTGAAAGGTAGCAGGTGCATTACATAAACCAAAAGGCATACGTCTATAAGCAAAAGTACCGAACGGGCAAGTAAAACTGGTCTTATATTGATCATCAGCTGACACAAGTATTTGAGAGAAACCAAAATAACCATCTAGAAAGCAAAAAATGTGTATGTTTGGATACTCTTTCTAATAAAAGGTAAGGGGTAATGATCTTTTTAGTAGCCTTATTTAATTTGCGGAAATCAATTACCATCCTATAACCTATAATAATTCTTTGCGGAATCAATTCATCTTTATCATTAGGAATGACAGTAATACTTCTCTTTTTAGGGACACAATGGACATGACTTACCCACTAACTATCAGCAATGGGATAAATTATACCTGCCTCAAGGAGCTTTAGTATTTCCTTTCTTACCACTTCTTTCATCTTAGGATTCAGCCGTCGTTGGTGATCACGAACTGGTTTGGCATCTTTCTCCAAATTTATTTTATGTTGACATAGTGTGGGACTAATTCCCTTAAGATCATCGAGAGTATATCCAATAGCAGCATGGTGCTTCTTCAGAGTTTTCAATAATCTCTCTTCTTCATGCTCTGAAAGGTTAGCACTACTTATAACAGGATATATCTTTTTTCTCATCAAGATAAGCATATTTAAGAGTATCAGGTAATGGTTTGAGCTCAAACACGAGATCACCCTTGGGTGGAGGAGGATCCCCTAGGATTTCGACAGGAAAATTGTGTTTCAGGATGGGTTCCTGTTTAAAGAATACTTCATCTATTTCCCTTCTTTCATTCATAAACATATCGTTTTCATGGTCTAGCAAATATTGTTCTAAAGGATCACTAGGAGGCACGGCAATAGAAGCAAGACCAATAATTTCATCTTTACTAGGCAATTCCTCTTCATGGTGTTGTCTATGAAATTTAGAGAAATTAAATTCATGAGACATATCACCTAAACCAATAGTAACAACATCCTTTTCGCAATCTATCTTAGCATTAACTGTGTTCAAGAAGGGTCTACCAAATATAATGGGACAAAAGCTATCTTGTGGGGAACCAAGAACAAGAAAATCAGCAGGATATTTAGTTTTCCCACATAAGACTTCAACATCTCTAACAATTACAATTGGTGAAATAGTATCTCTATTGGCAAGTTTAATTGTGACATCAATATCTTCTATCTCAGCAGGTGCAATATCATGCATAATTTCTTTGTATAAGTCATGAGGTATAGCACTAGCACCCATATCACATAAGCCATGATAACAATGATATCCTATTTTACCAGAAATAACAGGCATGCCTACCACGGGTCTATGTTTATCTTTAGCACAAGGTTTAGCAATTCTAGCAGTCTCATCACAGAAATGAATAACATGCCCATAAATATTATCAGACAAGAGATCTTTAACAATAGCAAGCATGATCTTTTATCCTAACAGGAAAAGGCGGTTTCTCAACATAAGCAGTAGGAACAATAGGATCATTATAAGTGACAGTCTTTTCTTCAACTTTAAGGTGCATCTACTTTTACTTCTCTGGGAGGATGATATTTAAACCACTTCTCCCTAGGGAGATCAACATGAGTACCAAAATATTCACAGAAAGAAGCTACTATTTCAAAGTCAAGTCCATATTTAGTGCTAAATTTACGGAAAACATCGGTATCCATAAAAGATTTAACACAATCAAACTTAGGAGTCATACCTGACTTCTTACCTTCATCGAGGTCCCAATCTTCAGAGTTGTGTTTAATTCTTTCCAATAAATCCCATTTGAATTCAATAGTCTACATCATAAAAGAGCCAGCACAAGAAGTATCGAGCATGGTGCGATAGTTATCAGAAAGCTGAGTATAATTTTTTTTTGGATAATCATTTCTCTTGAGACCTCATGATTGGGGCATGAATATAACATTGATTTAAGCCTCCCCCAAGCTTGAGCAATGCTTTCTCCTTCGCGAGGCCAAAAATTATATATATAATTGCGATCATGATGAACAAGATGCATAGGATAAAACTTCTGATGAAATTCCAATTTCAATCGTTTGTAGTTCCATGATCCCATATCATCACATAGCCTATACCATGTCAATGCATCTTCCTTCAAAGATAAAGGGAATACCTTCTTAATAACATCATCGGGCAAACCTGCAAGCTTAAATAATCCACAAACTTCATTCACATATATTAGGTGCTCATCAGGATGCATTGTTCCGTCTCCTGCAAAAGGATTAGCTAGCAATTTTTCTATCATACCCGAAGGAATCTCAAAGTAGACATTTTCATTTTCAGTAGGTTCAATAGGTTGAGGAGCAACTCTTTGCTCTACTGGTCGAGGTGAAGATACCCCGAACAAGCCCCTCAGAGGATAACTTTCCATAGTAACAAGTGACAGTAAATTTCAGCACACTATATAAATTTTTCCTTACCAAATTCCACCTACCAAAGGCGCTTCACTCCCCAGCAACGGCGCCAGAAAGAGTCTTGATGACCCACAAGTGTAGGGGATCTATCGTAGTACTTTCGAGAAGTAAGAGTGTCGAACCCAATGAGGAGCAGAAGGAAATGATAAGCGGTTTTCAGCAATGTATTCTCTATAAGCACTAAAATTGTAGGTAATAGATAGTTTTGTGATAAGATAATTTGTAACGAGCAACAAGTAACAAAAGTAAATATAGTGCAGCATGGTGGCCCAATCCTTTTTGTAGCAAAGGACAAGCCTGGACAAATTCTTATATAGAGAAAAGCGCTCCCGAGGACACATGGGAATTATCGTCAAGCTAGTTTTCATCACGTTCATATGATTCACGTTCGGTACTTTGATAATCTGGTATGTGGGTGGACCGGTGCTTGGGTGCTGTCCTTACTTGGACAAACATCCCACTTATGATTAACCTCTATTGCAAGCATCTGCAACTACGACAAAAGTATTAAGGTAAACCTAACCATAGCATGAAACATAGGGATCCAAATCAGCCCCTTACGAAGCAACGCATAAACTAGGGTTTCATCTTCTGTTACTCTAGCAACCCATAATCTACTTATTACTTCCCAATGCCTTCCTCTAGGCCCAAATAATGGTGAAGTGTCATGTAGTCGACGTTCACATAACACCACTAGAGGAGAGACAACATACATCTCATCAAAATATCAAATGAATACCAAATTCACATGACTACTAATAGCAAGACTTCTCCCATGTCCTCAGGAACAAACGTAACTACTCACAAAGCATATTCATGTTCGTAATCAGAGGAGTATTAATATGCATATAGGATATAAACATATGATCTTCCACCAAATAAACTAACTAGCATCAACTACAAGGAGTAATCAACACTACTAGCAACCTACAGGTACCAATCCCGGACTTAGAGACAAGAATTGGATACAAGAGATGAACTAGGGTTTGAGAGGAGATGGTGCTGGTGAAGATGTTGATGGAGATTGACCCCCTTCCGACGAGAGGATCGTTGGTGATGACGAAGGCGATGATTTCCCCCTCCCGGAGGGAAGTTTCCCTGGTAGAACAGCTCCGTCAGAGCCCTAGATTGGTTCCGCCAAGGTTCCGCCTCGTGGCGGCGGAGTATCGTCCCGAAAGCTGGCTTATATTTTTTCCTCATCGAAAGACTCCATATAGCAGAAGATGGGCATTGGAGGGCCACCAGGGGGCCCACGAGGCAGGGGGCGCACCCCCCACCCTCGTGGAAAGGGTGTGGCCCCCCTCTGGAACTTCTTGCGCTCATTATTTTATATATATTCTGAAAATGACTTCCGTGAAGTTTCGGGACTTTTGGAGCTGTGCGGAATAGGTCTCTAATATTTGCTCCTTTTCCAGCCCAGAGTCCCAGCTGTCGGCATTCTCCCTCTTTATGTAAACCTTGTAAAATAAGAGAGAATAGGAATAAGTATTGTGACATAATGTGTAATAACAGCCCATAATGCAATAAATATCGATATAAAAGCATGATGCAAAATGGACGTATCAGTGACCAATCCTATTGGGTCTTCCATAGTACCAACAGTTCCTAATACGTCTGTCTGCTCTATCGATACTCTCTAGCTACAAAGCCTCGTGCGTATGAGGTATGAGATGATCAGTACTTGCCAATACGACGACAGCGAATTAGATGATCAAGATCGACACACTTGTGATCAGCACTTCCTAATAAGTTAAGCTAGTAGTACTGAATCAATATCTAAGTCGGAAATCTAGTCAAGCCACTGTACCCATGCGGTCGTGGGACGACAACCTTGGTCTTCGATGATGGCTCCGTTGAGAGGGCGAGTGGAGTCTGCTCATTGGCCTCCGTGAAGACGCCGTTGTGGGGTTGTATACCTCTCAGTCAGCCGCTGGAAGACGTCTCAGGGCGAGGTGATGTCCCGTAGATCAAAGCAGTTACCGCCCCCGTAGGCTCGCGTCGGCACCGTGCGCCGCCTCTCGCCAGAGACTGTCGCCACCGGAGGTTCACTGTCGAGGCCACCGGCTGCGCCCCTGCCCTTCCTCATCTCCATTCTTTCCGTTCTTCTCTAGCTCCTCACCTTCGAAGCTCTCTCTCCCTAGAACTGCAGCTAGCCAGGGAGGAGGTCAGCTGCCACCAGCGTCCCTCCGACTCGCCTGAGTCGCCCGTCGTCGACCCATCCGGCTACCATCCTCCAGATCCATGCCAGCCCTGCCAGAGCTGCCCGTCATCGACCATCCGGCTGACATCCACCAGATCCACGCCAGCCCCGCCAGAGTCCACGCTCATCACCGTTCCCTGCAACGAGCTGCCACCGCCGCTCGGCGTTGACTGCACCGCTCGCTTGGTAGTATCTGTTTGCGATCGGGTTGTGTTTTTTCCCATGGATTAAGGAAGCGATGTATTGGGGTGGACGCGGGGCGCGAAACGATTTGGTTCGGCAGAGTTTTGGGCCGCCAGGGTAATTTGCTAAACGCACTTTTGGATGAGGGTTAGTATAATATTGATGATTAGATCCAGTTAAGTGGTCATAATCGTAAGGTTGTAATTGATCTGTGTTGTCACATGTACGTTAGGCTGGGTGCACTTAGTGATTAATATGTTTGATTGTTTAATAGTAATAGAGATGAAGGTTTAATTGGACTTTTGCTGACCGAAGTGATTTTCTTGAACGCATAGAAGCTTGCTTGGACTATTGTTGACCATCTTGACTCATGTTGACCATCCTTCACTTCCCTTTACTAGCCTTGACTTCCATTGAATGACCAGTTTCGGTGATTGCCTAGGTGGCATTCCACATTTCATGTAGGATAGCGGATGAGACCTTAAGGCTGCTCATAGTGGGAGTAATATAAGTAGTAACATGCATGCCACATAGGCAAAAAATATGATGTGACAAGTATTAATAAGGAAAGATGTAAATGGACTAGCATACTATGTTACCATCACATAGCGATTCTCAATGTAAAATGGGTCTACAAAGTAATAAATGAAGCTCTCAATGTTATCACATCTATGACACTGTGTAACGCCCCGGATGTAGTTTGCCATATTTGTAACTCCGACTCTGCCATTTTCGGCTTTAAGTTATGAGATTTCCTTCGTGGTTGGGTTTTGTCTTCGTTTTGCATTTTGTTCATGTCATGCATTTCATATCATGTCGTCATGTGCATCGCATTTCCATTCGTGTTCGTCTCATGCATCCGAGCATTTTCCCCGCTGTCCGTTTCACAATCCGACACTCCCTCATGCACCTGACGCATCCCTCTTGTCTCTTTTCATGAGCAGGTGTTAAACGTCCTCAGAATGGACCGAGATTTGCCAAGCGGACTTAGTACACCACCGTTAGACCACCAGTCAAATTTCGTGTCATTTGGAGTCCGTTTGATACTCCAACGACTAACCGGGGAACCGTAAAGGCCTCGTGTGTGTTGCAGCCAAACACCCCTCCAAAACGGTGCAATAACCCTTCCAAACCTATCCCATGTCCTCCGCCGCCGAATCACGATCGCGTGGCCGAAAACTGCACTTCATTTGGACAATCCTACCTCCCCCTACCTATATATACCTGATCTCCTCCGAAATTTCGGGTCTAACCCTAGCTCTCCCTCTCCTCGCGCTGCCGGACACGTCCGTCCGAGTCGGACGCGTCCGTGCCACCGCCACCGGCGAATCGCGGCCTGCCGCGTGGCACGCCTGCCGCCCCGCGCCGCCGGCCCGCCTGGCCCGTGGCCGGCCCTCTCACGCGCCGACCAGGCCGCGCCCCGCCGCCGCCTCTCCTCCCGGCCTGCGCGCCGCCCCGCGCCTTTCGCCACTGGACGCCGCCGCCAGCGTCCGCCATGCCGCCTCCGCCGCCGTCTGACCGCCGTCCGCCGCCTCCATCGCTGACCCCGCCGCCCGTCGCCTCCCCACGGCGCCCCACGTCAGGATCTGGCCGGATCCGGCAAGATCCGGCCCGGACATGCCTCCTCCGGCCTTTCCCCTCTCGTTCCGGCCGCCGCACAGTCCAACTCCGGCGAGCCCGGATCTGCATCGACTTCCATGCCAAGACAAACCCTAGATCCCGTTGACTTTCACGAGGTCGTTTTCCCACTAAGTCTTTTTCCCCTCATGTTTTAAGCCCCTGTTCATCATGCCATAACTCGTTGCATACTGCTCCGTTTCATTCGCTTAATATATCAAAATGTTCATCGTGATGTGCTTTTCATTTTGTTCCATTGTGACATGCTTGTTTGGGTCCATCTTGATGCCCAAATGATTGATGCAAGAGTGCTATAAATTGTTAGGTGTTGTTTATTATCAGAGTATGAGGATTTGTCATTTTTGCTACATTTGTTGTGTGCTGCATATGGGCATGAGCTCTACATGTATTTTGATCTATGCTATGCCATCTTTAGAGGGGTGCTTGCCATGTATTTTTGTGATCTTTGTGGTGACTAGCACAAGCATGCAAAGTAGCCTTCGTGATATTGCTGATTTCAGGGACTTAGGATTTCACTAAGTCATTTTCCTGCTAGTCACCACAGAGTGATCCATGCTTGTTTTGAGTATATTCAGTAAGGATGGTTTTGACATATGGTTATGCTCTATCCATCCATGCCCCTGTTTGCATTTATCGAGTGCCCTAGCATGACTTAATCTTGCTCTACTTTTTCTATAAAATGTTCCTGGCAGATTGTTTACATGTTAATCAGTTTTGCCATGGATGTTGTAGTTGACCCATGCATGCTATAAACTTGTTATTTCCATGGTTAGCCTTACGATCATGTATTCTTGCTGGTAGTATTCTTATATTGTCATGTAATGCCTTGTGTTGAGTGAATCAAGCTCGCAAAGATGCCTTCATAATTCTGTTTATGTCATGCTCAGTTTTCTGCTAAGTCTGAATCTGTCAACGAAACTTGCTATGTGTACATGGGTGTCATCATATTTTCTGTGCCCTTTTGCCTCATGGTCAGTAAGGGACTTTTGTTCTATGCTTTGTGTAGATTCATGTCATGCCTTTTTTTGCTATGTTCTGTTCCTGTAGCATGTTGTTATCTTGCTCTAAACCTGGCTTCCTCATGATAATTTCTGGCATGTTAGTATTTTCACGAAGTCGGTGAAGCTGATATCTTTTGCACTTTTGCCATGCTTGTTTGAACCTGTTCTTGTGTGATTTAGCCGTAGCTCAATGTTCATCTTTTGTCAAGCATCTTGAGTAGATCACTGCCATGTGATTTGTTGCTATGTTGGAGTGCAGTAGTTTAGTTTCTTGTTGCATTCTAGATGGCATCGTGCTGTTAATCGCAGTATTGTGCCATTCTTGTTTTGCTTGCCATTTGCAAACCGTGCATCCGATTCCGGCGATCTTTATATCGATGTCGACTGAAATCAACTCATCTTTCTAGCGGCGCACTTGGTTTGACAAGTTGATGCCTTGTTCATCTTTTCCTTACGGAGCACGCATATGCATTGCATATCACATCCCGCATATCATGCCATGTTTTGCATCATGTTGCTTGCGTATTGCACCGTGGTTGATTGTTGTTTCCTTTTCTTGTGTTCTTGCCTTGGGTAGAGCCAAGAGACGAGTGCGTGATCGAGGAACCTGTTGAGTACGCTTACGAGGATCAAGCTTTCGTCAACTCGGAGAACTTTGCAGGCAAGATGATCATACCATCGAAATCACTTCTATCTTTGCTTGCTAGTTGTTCGCTCTATTGCTATGCCGCGATACCTACCACTTGCTCTATCATGCCTCCCATATTGCCACGTCAAGCCTCTAACCCACCTTTCCTAGCAAACCGTTGTTTGGCTATGTTACCGCTTTGCTCAGCCCCTCTTATAGCGTTGCTAGTTGCAGGTGAAGTTGGAGTTTGTTCCTTGTTGGAACATGGATTTTGTTGGGATGCCATTATTATATCTTGTTTTACTTTAATGCATATATATACTTGGTAAAGGGTGGAAGTCTCGGCCTTATGCATGGTGTTTTGTTCCACTCTTGCCGCCCTAGTTTCCGTCATACCGGTGTTATGTTCCTTGATTTTGCGTTCCTTACGCGGTTGGGTGTTATGGGAACCCCTTGACAGTTCGCCTTGAATAAAACTCCTCCAGCAAGGCCCAACCTTGGTTTTACCATTTGCCACCTAAGCCTTTTTCCCTTGGGTTCTGCAGACTCAAGGGTCATCTTTATTTTAAACCCCCGGCCAGTGCTCCTCTGAGTGTTGGTCCAAACTAGAGCACCGTGCGGGACCGTCCCTTGGCAACTTGGGTTATGTTGGTTCCTGTACGCTTAGCTTATCCGGTGTGCCCTGAGAACGAGATATGTGCAGCTCCTATCGGGATTTGTCGGCACGGCGGGTGGTCTTGCTGGACTTGTTTTACCATTGTCGAAATGGCTTGTAATCGGGATTTCGAGTCTGATCGGGTCTTCCTGGGAGAAGGAATATCCTTCGTTGACCGTGAGAGCTTGTGATGGGCTAAGTTGGGACACCCCTGCAAGGTTTTGATCTTTCAAAAGTCGTGCCCGCGGTTATGGGTAGATGGGAATTTGTTAATATCCGGTTGTAGAGAACTTGACACCTAACTTAATTAAAATGAATCAACTACATGTGTAGCCGTGATGGTCTCTTTTCGGTGGAGTCCAGGAAGAGAACATGGTCTCGTGTTATGCTTGAACGTAAGTAGCTTCAGGATCACCTCTTGATCACTAATAGCTTCTCAACCGTGCTTTGCTTCTCTTCTTGCTCTCATTTGCGTAAGTTAGCCACCATATATGCTAGTGCTTGCTGTAGCTCCACCTCACTACCCCTTTCTTACCTATAAGCTTAAATAGTTTTGATCGCGAGGGTGTGAGATTGCTGAGTCCCCGTGACTCACAGATACTTCCAAATAGATGCAGGTGCCGATGATGCCGAATTCAAGTGGGAGTTCAAGTGGGGACGCTACCGAATTCAAGTGGGAGTTCGACGAGGATTCGGGCTGTTACTACCTGTCTTTTCCGGATGATCAGTAGAGGATCCCACTTGGGGCGATCGGGGATCTAGCATTTGGGGTTGTCATTCATGTTGGTTCCGTAGTCGGACCTTGATTGTATTCTGGATGATGTATGATATATTTATGTATTGTGTGAAGTGGCGATTGTAAGCCAACTCTTTATCTCGTTCTTATTCAGTACATGGGATGTGTAAAGGTTACCCCTCTTGCGACATTCCTACCATGCGGTTATGCCTCTAAGTCGTGCTCCGACACGTGGGAGATATAGCCGCATCGTGGGTGTTACACACTGTTAGGATTAATTTAATTCTGTAATTAAGGATCGTCCTCCCTTGTATAGTCGTTCGTGCGGATTGCTGGCAACCGATGCGGCAGTTCTCCCACGCCCCACGATGGACGCGTCCTTATAATCGCGTCTGTTCTTCTTGTATATAAACTGTGATCCTTAATGGAATAGTAACAGTTCAATCAATTCGTTCTTTCACATGTTATCAGCACTTCGACTCTGTCCGAGAGCACGAATAGGCAAATCACGCCGGCAACAGTCGCCGGAGAAAGAAAACTGAAGGGAAGAAAGGAGAAGATGAGAGGATGCCTCGTGGTCTCTTGTCCTTCTTCCTGCACCTTGTTCGTAGTGGCGGTGGTCCTCGGACTGGCGAATGGTCGTGCCCGGGACACACCTTCCTGGTGGATCTTTTTCAGAGGAGGAGGATGCTGCGCCAGGGCCGTCGACCTCGCGCCGGTGAGGTAGTAGCTGGTGGCGGAGGTTGGTGGTGGTGGTGCCTCTAGCCGGCGCTGTAGTTTGGATTGGGGATGATTTAGTTAATGGGAACGAGATGCCAGTTGCCTCCCTTATCCATCCAACACTGCATACAAGCTGTGGTATAGCCATCCCACTAGGCCTAGTTGGCTAGTTGAAAGCGTTTTTCTCTCGTAAGGCGACTCGGAAGGCGATCTAGGGTTTTGACCACCGCCGCCGCCGCCGGCAGCGGCTGCCTATCCTGTGTCTGCCTGACAGGGATCATGGGTCTCTCTTGGGAAGCTAGCTTGATGCAATGACGAGAGGAGGAGAAGAGATGAGTTAGGTGGGCTGCTGTTGTCTGTGTTCTGGTTTCTCTCGGCTCTTTTGAAGGATTACGCGATTAGTAAATTTTGACGTCCCAGCACGCTCTAGCACAACTGGTTTTTGTCCCGGCATAGCCCCGTTGCTTTGCAAGGTGGTGTGATCAGTTTTCTGTCCCTCCTGTATACGGTAGGTTTTCTAGATGCAGTTTGTCCACGCAGTCGATGGAAGCGATGTTCAAGGAGGATCGATGCAATGAAGCTAATAAGTTGGAACTGTTGGGGCTCGAGGAGGCCTCGACAGTCCGGTCGCTTCTGGATATCCAGAGGCGGCATATGCCAGATGTGTTTTTTCTGCCTAAGACGCACCTAGATGAATCAAGGGCAGAAACACTGACGAGGAAACTAGGCATGGATGAGAGGATTGTTGCACCAAGTCGTGATGGAAGGAAGGGCGGGTTGTTGTTAGTCTAGAAGAAGGAGGTTAATTAGGATCTACTCCCGAACTACCACCATTGATGGTATTGATGTTGAAGTTCATGAAAGCAATGGTGATGTCTGGAGGCTAACTGGCATCTATGGTGAGCCAAGTTGGGAGAATAAGGAGCGTACGTACATATCGTCATATATGAGAGTTACATGCCCAATCTAGGTTACCCTGGCTTATAATTGGAGACTTTAAGGAAATTTTATGCTTTGGAGGACATAGGGTATGTTGGTGATAACTTCACTTGGTTCCGCGGTGGACTGAAAGAGAGGCTAGACCGTGCAGTTACAAATGTTGATTGGATGGCTATGCACTCTCACGCTACCTTGTGTAATCTAGAGATGGGGAAATTTGACCATCGGCCTATTCTTCTAGATACTGAGGACTTAGCGGGTGTGGAAGAGAGAAAGCCCAAGTATGATCGCAGATTTGAGGCAAGGTGGCTTGAAGAAGAGACCGTGGAAGAGATAGTCAAGACAGCTTGGTAAAAAGTTGTACACAGAGGCTAGCTTATGCCCAACTGTCAAAGATAAAATGGATTATGTACATCGTGATCTTCATGATTGGGATTGCCGGGTTCTGAAAGGGACTCTTTTTCGGGTAAGGAAGGCCCAGCAGGAGCTGGAGGTTCTTATGCGAGCTCCCTACACAGATGATGTCCGAGCAAAATAGAAAGATCTCGCTGTGCTGATTGAGAACTTGCTCG
>NC_041390.1:12425575-12440712 GCF_002162155.2 Triticum dicoccoides
GGGGGGGGACCGCAATACACAATACTTCAATAAGTTTGCGTCGGGTAGAAAAAGAAGGAACTTGATTAAGAAATTGAGAAACGATAATAATGGATGGGTGGAAGGAAACACTACCAAAATCAGGGGCTATGCCTGCGGCCCAAGGCCGTCGGCATAGGCCTATGCCTACGGATGCCGTCGGCATACCCCCGTCGGTGTAGAATACGTCAGCGTATTCTATCAGGCCGTCGGCATACTAAAGCCGTCGGCATAGCTGTCTATGCCGACGGCTTCCGTACAACCGTCGGCAAAAAAAGGACAAGACGGCAGCTGACGGCGCCGTCGCTAAGTAAAACCAACCAGGAGCTGCCACATGGCAAAACTATGCCTACGGCTTTGCCGTCGGCATAGATTTGCCACGTGGCAGCTCATGGTTGCTCCTGGCTGAGTACTATGCCTACAGCTTTGCCGTAGGCATAGTCCTCGGCCAGGAGCTACCACATGGCATTTATGCCGACGGCTTTGCTGTAGGCATAGATGCAACCATATATTCATGAATAAATAAGACAAGTGATATTGCAAAAACTGAATAAAAGAAACTATATTCATGATAACTGAACCATTGCAATTATTTGGCCTAAATAATAAACAATAGACTTTATTAATATGAATGTCAACTACAAGCATTCAGGAATTACACTTAGAGGAAAAGGAAATAAAAGAAGAAAGGAAAAGTCCTAAACTAAACCTATACTAAACTATCTACTTCATCTTCTGCTTCTTTCTTCTAGTTCACCAACCTGCAAAACAAGAAACAACAAATAGGAAAAACTTGATTAAGGTTAAAATGTAGCATTCCCCTTAGGGAAATGCCTTTGCTGTAGGAGCTAGCACTTAGGAGTTTGGAAACATTAGTCAAACCCCAATCAGATTAAGTTGATAAAAGAAACATTAGAAGAGAGCCAACACTGCATAAATGGAGGCAATGAAATAGTAACTAGCAAGGCCAAAAGGAACAGGTTCAATTGGCAGTAAGGAATAACCCAATAGAGAAGTAAAGCCAGCAAAGTATAGATCAAAGCTAGACCCAAAGATCAACTCAAATTAGCACTAACTCCATGATTAGGGGATCCCTCGATTAAGCTTCGGTTAGTTTTCAGATGAAATCCAACTAACCCACTACTAACCAACTAACCCAGAGGTAGGGTTTGAAGTAGGGATTGTCCTCAGGCAACCTAGTAGTGCTAGGACTATTGCATCTTTGGATCAAGTAGTGCAGCATCTGCTGTTAAGTAATGGTGAGAGCCTCAGGACACCATCATTGGCATGGCAAGATTAAGGAGCACTTGTTCTTATCAGTGAGAGTGTGTGAGAGAGAAAGAAAGTGAAGACACCAGTGTAGCTTCTGTTCAAATCAGATTTAAGAGAGAGGGAATTGGCAAGGAAAGATACAGTCCATAACCTGCAAGAATAAATAGGCCATTGATAGCACATTTACTAAACATCTGTCGTAAGCAGAAGTGCAGAAAACATACACCCACTTACCCATGGGTACTATTCTGTATATAGGTACACAAGCACAACACATGGACCTGGTATAGATAGGAGTATAAGCATGCATCTAAATCATCTGAAATAGCTAAAGCAAAGAAAGAGTTAACACTACATGCAACCATGAGGACTATATCCTGTACAATATACAAGTAAACCCCCAGTAGATGATGTACTAAACCATACAAGAAATACCAATACATGGTATTTAGATAAAGACTAGTATATATCAAACACACATACCATCTTGAAAGAGAAACTATAATTTTATACTACTACAGGAGCAAATCATGAACTACACAGAGTAATTGCAGTAAAGAGATGAATCAGTATATGTTGATCAATAAGAACGTTACATCTATATAAAAATGAAGGACTATATCATTTATAAGATAACAAAGAAATAGTAGCACTTGTACATATGAATAAATAGAACTAGCAGCAAACTAATAAAGAAACTAGCATGTGCTATATGACAGGAACAATAACATCTATAAGACCAAGATAACTGCAGTGATAGACCAACAGTAGCATAGAATTTCTTGTAATCAGTCCATAGACATGAACTAGAACTAGAATATGAACATGTAAAGCAGCAGGAGCATAAGTAGACCAAAGTCCACATTGCCAAATCCATAAAGATGGCACAGTAATCAATTGAGATAATAATAGGTGAGCCAACCTTCACCAAGCACTAACAGGACACACGGAGCAGCATCAAATCGACCATGACATGCCTGAAGAGAGTAGTACGAGCAGGGGAGCAGAGGGATTGAGGAGCTTACCATAAGCAACGCCACCACCATGGTTGCGGTGTGGCCAAATCACCGCCGTCGCACGGTGGTAGGCGATAAGGTAGTCGAGGCTGACGGATCTGGGGTAGTAGCACCACAGGCAAAACCCAGGAGGCGCTGGTGCACAAGGAGGCACGGGAGGTGGCGCAGGCGACTAGATCCACGAGCAAGAGCACGCCGACGACAAACCTCTCCCCACCACCGAAACCCTAGAGAGGGAGAACTGATGGGGGCGACCACGGGCGGCAGGGAGAAGCGAATCGAATGAGTGGAGGAGGTAGAGCGGCTCAACGGGGAGCCTTGGGTAGCTAGCTCAGCGATAGAGCTCGCCGGAGTAGGCTGGAATCGGCCAGCGACCAACCCGGCGGTGTGAGGCGACGAAAGAGAGAAGGGGATCGAGAGATAGGGGCTCGGGATTGAGAGAGAGAGAGGGGATGGGGATTGAGAGAGAGGGGCTTGGGATCGAGAGAGAGGGGCTCGGGAGCTCGCTGGTGCCTGACCCACCGCCCGCTAGCCTCGCCGTCGCCGGAGGTGAGGTGGCGGCCGAAACCCTAGCTAGCACGGGGGACGATGGAGGGCGGGAGCACCGATTCTGGATGGAGGGGAAGGAGGCATGGAGCTTGGGGAGCTCGGGGGGAGTGCTTCCTGTCGCCGGAGCTCACCGGAATAGGCCGGTGTGGGTGGTGGCGGCGGTGAGGGAGAGGGGTTCGTGGGGGAGAGAGGAGCGAGGTCGCGAGACAGAGAGGAAGGAGGCATTCGGTGGAGTTGGGTGGGCTCTATCTCGTGGGCTCTTTTTTTCTCCTTTTCTCTAGATGGATGGATGGATGGCTGGATGGATGTGGGGTGGAGAGCTAGATGGATGGATATGCGCCACGTCATCGATCTGTGGCACAAACGTTTCCACCAATAGGAATCAAGCTCATGCAATTGTGTTCTCCCTTTTGTTTTTCTTCTAATTTTTGTTACTCTCTTGGACCGCTGAAGGAGGGCAAGTGCTAATCACGTCCACGCCGGTGAAGGGTCTGGCGTCCTCTGGCCTCGCCGCCATCGGAGCAGCGCTAGAGGTGGAGGCCACCGAAACCATAGCCACGAGGTAGGGTTGTGCGTGGACGGAAGGAGCGGATCCTGATGCATGGATGGACACGGCAGGACGAGGTCCGACGGACCCGGCTCCCGGTGATCTATGAGGGGAGAGGAGGATCACAGCGGCATGCTGGATCCAGCCACTTGTAAACTGCACCATCTTCGAGTTAGTACCTGGCTATCGAGAGGGAACGTGTCCGGTTTATGAAGGAAGTGTGTTGCCCATTGCTCCATTGACCTCGAAACTTCTCGTGCTCTTAAAGGGGGGCATTTCATGACACGTTCCTGGACATGGCATTTTTTGGGACCGCCTGGAATATTTGAGGCATTTACTGCATCTGTAGGGCTTTAATGTGGAAAATTGCAGATCTGCACGGCGGCCACATGAAATGATGTCAATAAGTGGTTTGTAAATCATATATGATGTCTTTGCAGTATGCGTAGGTCTAATGCAACCAAAGGAGGAGGAGCCATACCAGTAGGGGGCGAATGTACCTCGACGACATGTCGGATCTAGCCATAAAAATCCACAGAAAATCATACGATGCTGGAAATCCTCGGGACCTGGCACGGTGTCGTCATATGGCCCTTGTAAGGTGTGGTAAAAATTTGAGCGCGTTTCGCAGAAGTCTGACCAGCGGCCACTTGTAAACCGCACCATCTTTGAGTTAGTATCTTGCTATAGAGAGATAATGTTTCGGTTTGTGAAGGAACTGCGCTGCCCGTTGCTGCGTTGACCTCGAAAAATTTTATGCTCTCAAAGGGGGCCATTTCATGACACGTGCCAGGACATGGCATTTTTCGGGCACGCCTGGAATATTTGAGACATCTACTGCATCCGTAGGGTTTCAATGCGGGAAATCACATATCTGCACAGCGGCCACCTGAAATGATGTCCATAAGTGGTTTGTAAAATCATATATGATGTCTTTGCAGTATGCATCGGCCTAGTGCAACCAAAGGAGGAGCAACCCCACCACGGGGAGGGGCGAATGTACCTCGACGACATGTTAGATCTAGCCGTAAAAATCCACGAAAAATCATACGATACCGGGAATCCTCGGGACCTAGCACGATGTCGTCATATGGCCCTTGTAAGGTGTGGTAAAATTTTGAGCGCGTTTCGCAGAAGTCTGACCGGCAACCACTTGTAAACTGCACCATCTTCGAGTTAGTATCTTGCTATAGAGAGAGAATGTTTCGGTTTGTGAAGGAACTGCGCTGCCCGTTGCTCCGTTGACCTCAAAAATTCTCATGCTCTCAAAGGGGGCCATTTCATGACACGTGCCAGGACATGGCATTTTTCGGGCCTGCCTGGATTATTTGAGACATTTACTACATCCGTAGGGTTTCAATGCGGGGAATTGCAGATCTGCGCGATGGCCACCTGAAATGATGTCCAGAAGAGGTTTGTAAAATCATATATGGTGTCTTGCAGCATGCATAGGCCTAGTGCAACCAAAGAAGGAGGAGCCCCACAACCGGGGGGGGGGGTGCCAGATCAAGCCATAAAAATCTGTGGAAAATCATACGATGCCGGAAATCCTCGGGACCCGGCACATTGTCTTCATATGCCCCTTGTAGGGTGTGGTAAAAGTTTGAGCACGTTTCGCAGAAGCCTGACCGGAGGCCACTTGTAAACTGCAGCATCTCCGAGTTAGTATCTAGCTATCGAGAGAGAACGTTTTTGGTTTGTGAATGAAATGTGTTACCCGTTCCTCCATTGGCTATTTCAACCCTCCATCGCACTTGTATACATATATTAAGACACAATGCAAGTTTGGGTACCATGATACCCCCAAGGCCCCCGACCGACCTAATCCTAGCCCGGTTGACCCGAAGATCTAGGCCTTTGACTCTCACCGGACGGCCTTTGACCAACGTACTTTTCCACCTGGTTGTGATAGGTCAGCCCATAGGAACATTTCAAAACAAGGTCTGGGCCCAACACACCAGCGGACCCCCCTCGTGTCGACCCGATGCGGCCATTCCCCACCTGCAAGTGTCGGCGGCAGCGCCTTTAGTGAAGGGGGTCACACTCCGGAGCCGCATGTCGTTTGTTTGCACCTGATAGCACACTTCCAGACATGTAAGAGGACCTGGCGCAAGATTTGATGGCATAGCTAGCCCCCAAAGGCCCCCGACCACACTCATAGACATGCGAAGAACAATCCATGGTGGGGTATTTTTTCACATACTCCTGCATCTTACAAAAATATAAGAAATTGCCACACATATTATATCATATGTGTCTGCACTGTGTATAAATCTCATGAATTGATTACGCTCCAAGTGTTCAGGAGTATTCATGCAATGCCAAAACCGCAGAAGGATTACTTCGATTGCATCGCCGTTCATGAGGGCGAACCTCACACCGGAGCCACGTATTGCCTCTTTAGACATGGCACCACATCTTTCGGCATGTCTGAGTACTCGGTCAGCCAAACCGGTCCCCGGTCAGCCGAACCCTGGACAAGTTGACCCGGAAATCAATGCCTTTGACTTTCACCGGAAGAGCTTTGACCAATGGACGTTTTCACCTGGTTGTGATAGGTCGGCCCATAGGAACACTTGAGAACAAGGTCTGGGACAAACCCACCATAAGATTCCCTTCGTGTCAACCCGACATGGTCGTTTCCTTCCTCCAAGTGACAGCGGCATCGGCGTCCATGAAGGGTCACACTCCTGAGCCAGTTGCCTTTGCACCCGCCACCACAGTCCTTGAAACAATCTGATGAAGCAAACATGATTTAAGTTTGTTCAAATTTGAAACATAGTATAACACATAATCCTTTCAAGATTCTGATAAAAAACCATATAAATTTTGTCAAAATCAATCCAAATGTCAATTATTTATGATTTTAATAAAGCAGAAGGACCTACATGCAAAAGTACAGGAGGCCACATTTCTAACATACTCAAAAACAAAAACAAACTGGATATTCATAATCCATGGAAAATTCTACCCTAAATCGATGTATAATTTGTGTATGTTAAAGTTTAGATAAGTTAGATTTAAATTAAACAAAATTTAACTTAAAAATAAAAATAATTTAAAATAAAAACAAATAATATCTATGCCTACGGCCATGCCGTAGGCATAGTTCTCGGCCAGGGGCTGCCCGGAGGCGCCACGTGGCGTGGTTATGCCTACGGCAAGGCCGTAGGCATAGATGGAAAACTATGCCTATGGCTTTGCCGTCGGCATAGCTCTGCCACGTGGCAGCTCCTAGTAAAAAAATATAGATAATATCTATGCCGACGGCCGCCGTCAGGACCGTCGACATAGATTTGACGGCGTCAGCCGGCCGTTTGTCCCTGGGCCACCAGGGCCACATCTATGCCGACGACCTAACTATGCCTACGGCCACCGTAGGCATAGATCGATATATGCTGACGGCCTAACTATGCCTATGGCTGCCGTAGGCATAGATGAAGGTATGCCGACGACTTCTCTATGCCGACGGCTTTCCCCAGGCCGTCTGCATAGCTCGAGTTATGCCGACGGCCCCGACAAAAAGCCGTCGGCATAGATAAGGCCGTAGGCATATAGGGTTATTCTGGTAGTGAAATGATAACCTCAACCCCCTAATTTGTGAGTACTTTGACAATCTTTTTAAATCGGATGTTGCTGACTATGACCAGGATCTTTTGCATACAGTGAAGCCGCGTGTTACGGCAGAGATGAATAGGTTTCTTGTGGCGCCATACACTCAAGAGGATGTTCGGAAGGCCCTCTTCCAAATCGGTGATTTGAAGGCGCCGGGGCCTGACGGCCTACATGTAGTGTTCTTTAAGAGGTTTTGGCACATTCTTGACGATGAGTTAACAGATGAGGTTTTGGATGCAATAAACAACTGGAAAATACCTGATGGATGGAACCAAACTAATATTGTGCTTATCCCTAGGCATGGGAACGGTGTGACGACGGACATGCCTCGCTCGGGGAACGGCTGTGCACTCCGGCCCTGTGTCAGCGCCAGATGACGACGGCAATCCATGACCCCAGTCCGCATCATGCCCTGATACGTGTCCAGGTTGCACGCTGCTGCGCGGTGGATGACGGCCGCGATCGGGGCGGCGGCAGCTGAACCAACGGGACGGAGCGCTGGAGCTCTGAGCCCCAGCCACTATTGACGTAGAAGCCAAGGAGACAGGCCGGGTGGAGCTCACGGAAAGAGATGAGGAAGGCCGGTTTGGAGACGCGCGTGCGGATGAGGGCGGCACGGACAAGGAAACTGTGGGAAAGCCAACACGGAGGAGTATCTCGATGCGGAGATCGTCGCCGACTCGCCGTCGATGAGGAGCGGCGGCTGCTGCGTCTCGCCTTCCATATTGGCAAAGCTGATCGAGACATGGAGGCAGGTTTTTGTTTTTGTTTTTGAAGGGTGGACTCGAAGCACAAATTGGATGCCTCGTATACATGGGCCCGCCTTGGTAATTACTGATAAGAAAATAGGCAGTTTTTCTATTAAATTAATCCATGAATAAATCATGAGCATGACATGGACAGCATTGATAACACACTGATTACGATCTAATAGAGCATGTACTACGCATATAGTAGAAACATCTACGCATATCGCTAGTACTGCTATAACAGAAAGAAACACGAGAAGGATAAACGATGTATACCCTCCAATCGGCCACGCGGCGGTGGTGGCGGTGGCAGCAACTGCGGCATCCTCGGCGGCCTTCTTGTCGGCCTCGGCCTTCTCGGCGGCGGCACGGTCGGCGTCGGTCGACATGGTGATGACGAAGGTGATGCGGGCGTAGATGAACAGAAGCGAGCAGTCGCGTAATCGCTACTCAAAAACCTAATCGCCCCTCTCCCGTACAGGATCCGGAGAAGCGGGGTTTCGGAGGCCTGCTCTCCCGTCAACCGTGTACGCGGTGAACGGGACGGAGTCGCCGGCGGCGGCAGCAGCAGAGGAACAACGTGGGCGTGGAGGCGGAGATGCGTTCTGTTTCGTGGCAGTTAGGGTTGGCAGCGTCCCACATATATATGTGCAGCCGCGCGTGGAGAGACGTGGGCTGAACCCACGTCCAAGTCGGTAGCCCATGATCCGACGTCTCAGATCGTGGCCCTACCTGTCAAAGACTCTCCGTTCTTGACCGGCAAAAAGAAGCGCATAGGAGTGAGCTCGGCTCGGCTCAATCCCGCAACTCGCGGCGCGTCGTGACGAGGCGAGGCGAGGCGTGGCGTGGCAAGGCGAGCGGTGGAGGAGGAGTGCGCGAGGGCCTCATCTCTTCTCAAGCTCCAATAGCATGAGGGAGAGGATCCCTTATAAACCACTCCAACCCTCCTTCCACTTCTAGGGTGGGACTAAACTTCCCACCACCTTGTCATGCCACCTACATGAGCCCTTAGAGATCAAATCTGAAATTGTCATATGGGCTCTAGGCCCATCTCATATTTCAACAATCCCCCACCAGATCTCAGGGGCCCACTTTGTCCTTTATTCCAAACGCTGTTTTGATATACCAGCATCTCAGTGAAGACCGATTAAGGTTGAGCTCCACCTAGACCAAGTAGTTGCACTCCTTCACAATTAAACAATGGACTATGCCTTGAATTGTCAGTTTGGCATCAAGAAGTTTCACCACAAGTCTCACTGATACGAGGCTGCCGAAGGCCGACCCCTCGGGTGGAGCATATTAGTCACACTCCTGGCCTGGTCATGAGCTTGCTAGAGATCACCCCAATCTCATAGACTGTGACTAGCAGTCAGGCTCATATAGGTGTGTTCCTCCAAAGATCGCTCTGTTGGATAGCATCTTGCTTATGCATAGCCTGGGAACACATTAAGACAGTAGTCATCCTTCCATACAGTTTCCGAGAGTATTGCATCTCCAACGGAGTGGGTAATTAAAGTTACTCTCCTCAGTTCACCACTGGCTTGTTTTCCCAGGTCCTACTTCATTGGATCTCCGATCACATAGGTTCGTTTACAACCAAGGCAACTCATGTGGGTCTCATACCCATCTCCCTTGATGCGCTATCTATCACAACACGTGATAGCCCTTTAGAAAATGGATCTGCCAGATTCTTAGCCATTTGAATATAATCCAATGCTATCACTTCGGAGTTCCTCAATTTTCTGACAGCTTTCAATCTCATTCTTATGTGTTTGTTGGACTTCATGTTGTCCTTTGAACTCTTCACCTTGATAATAACTGTTTGATTGTCACAGTTCATAAGGACGGCCGGAACCGGCTTCTCAACCACTCACAAGTCCATCAACAGATCTCGAAGCCATTCTGCTTCGCCACCCGATGTGTCTAATGTTGTTAATTCTGCTTCCATTGTCGATCTTGTTAAGATCGTTTGCTTGCAAGACTTCCAGGAAACAACACCACCTCCAAGAGTAAACATATACCCAGTTGTGGCCTTCATCTCATCAGCATCAGAGATCCAATTCGCATCACTATACCCTTCAAGTACCGACGGGTATCCGGTATAGTGAAGTCCATAGTCCATAGTACCTTTCAGATAGCGCATAACTCTCTCAAGAGCACGCCAATGTACATCACCCGGTTTGGAAACAAACCGGCTCAGTTTGCTAATAGCAAATGTGATGTCAGGCCTCGTTGCGTTCGCTAGATACTGGAGTGAACCAACAATCTGAGAGTATCTCAATTGATCTATAGCTGTGCTTTTAGACTTTCGAATCAGCACACTAGGATCATATGGTGTTTGAGATGGTTTGAAATCCGAATATCCAAAACGACTCAGCACCTTCTCAACATAATGGGATTGCAGAAGTGTAATCCCACCTTCATCATCTCTCAATAGCTTGATGTTCAAGATAACATCAGCCACTCCAAGGTCCTTCATCTCAAAGTTCTGAGATAGGAAAGACTTAACTTCCTCGATCACCTTGAGATTAGTCCCAAATATCAGTATGTCATCAACATACAAACACAGTATAACTCCTTCGCCCCCATCATAGCGATAGTATACACATTTGTTGGCCTCATTAACAACAAAGCCAACAGATGTCAATGTTTCATTAAACTTGTCATGCCATTGCTTAGGCGCTTGTCTCAGGCCATACAAAGATTTCACCAACTTACACACCTTTCCTTCCCGACCATCCATCACAAAGCCATCAGGCTGTTGCATATAGATTTCCTCCTTTAGCTCTCCGTTTAGGAAAGCCGTCTTAACATCCATCTGATGAATGAGAAGACCATGTGAGGCCGCCAATGAGAGTAATACTCGAATGGTGGTCAGTCTGGCCACAGGTGAATAGGTGTCGAAGAAATCTTCTTCTTCTTTCTGGGCGTAGCCCTTGGCCACAAGCCTAGCCTTGTACTTTTCTATCGTACCATCGGGCCTAAGCTTCTTCTTGAACACCCACTTGCATCCCAATGGTTTGCAACCATAAGGACGTTCAGTAAGCTCCCAAGTCCCGTTAGCCATGATGGAATCCATCTCACTACGGACCGCATCCTTCCAGTAGTCAGCTTCTAGAGATGCACACGCTTTTGAAATAGAAGTGGGATTATCCTCCACGAGGTATATGAAGAAATCATCACCAAAGGTCTTTACAGTCCTTTGTCTCTTGCCCCTACCAAGGGATTCCTCATTATCCTCCTCAGGATTTTCATCATGTGTTTGGTTATAATATTCCATCAGAATGGTAGGTTCAGGAGTCTCCTCAGATTCCTGTCTAGAAGTGCTTTGTACATCTCTCATGGGGAAAATGTCCTCAAAGAATGTAGCATCTTTAGACTCCATAATTGTACCGACCTTCATGTCAGGTACCTCAGATTTCACTACTAGAAATCTATAGCCAACACTATTCATAGCGTAGCCCAAATTAACATAGTCCACAGTCTTTGGTCCAAGCTTACGCTTTTTGGGGATCGGCACATTAACTTTCGCCAAGCATCCCCAGGTACGTAAGTACGAGAGTGTTGTCCTTCTCTTGGTCCACTTCTCGTAAGGAGTGATCTCTTATCCTTTGTCAGAACTTTATTCAGGACATGACAGGATGTCATTATAGCCTCCCCCCACCATGCCTTGGATAAACCCGACGTATCTAACATGGCGTTAACCAAATCAGTTAGAGTACGGTTTTTCCGCTCGGCAACCCCGTTTGACTGGGGTGAGTAGGGAGGCGTCCTCTCGTGAATAATGTCGTGTTCCGCACAAAAGGCATCAAACTCTTTCGAGAAGTACTCTCCACCACGATCTGACTGGATCTCGTTTAATTTTCTTTTCAAGTTGATTCTCAACTTCTGCCTTATAGATTTTGAAGTAGTGTAGAGCCTCATCTTTAGTATTTAACAGATACACATAGCAATATCTAGTGGAATCATCTATCAAAGTCGTGAAATATTTCTTTCCACCTTTAGTCAACACACCATTCATCTCACAAAGATCAGAATGTATGAGTTCCAGTGGCGCCAAGTGTCTCTCCTCTGCTGCCTTGTGAGGCTTGCGAGGTTGCTTAGATTGCACACACGGATGGCACTTAGAACCTTTGGCTAAAGTGAAACTTGGGATTAAATTCGATTTTGCTAGCCGCGTCATAACACCGAAACTAATGTGACAAAGACGTGAATGCCAGACTTCAGATTCATTAACACTCAAATGAATATTGTTCACGACTTTATTACATAGATCTGCAAGAGAAAGGCGGAACATGCCTCCACATTCATAACCCTTTCCAACAAATAGTCCATATTTCGTAACAAGTAATTTATTAGACTCGAATACCAACTTAAACCCTTCTCTACATAGAAGGGAGCCACTAACGAGGTTCTTCTTGATGGCGGGGACATGCTGCACGTTCTTCAGCTGCACGATCCTTCCCGGAGTAAACTTCAGATCGACCGTGACAACACCAAGAACAGAAGCACTCGCGCCATTCCCCATCAGTACGAACCCGTGACCTATGGCCTGGTAAGAAGAAAACAATGAAATGTCAGCACACACATGAACACCTGCACCTGTGTCGACCCACCAATCGGTGGACGGCCAAACTGAAAATACAGCAAATAAATTACCGTACCCAGATGCACCACTCTCATTGTTGCTCACAATCATATTGACAAACTTGGAGTCCTGCCCTTGCTTCTTATACTTGTTTGGGCACTTGTTGGCCCAATGTTCAAGCGAAGCACAAGTAAAGCAGCCCTCATCCTTCTTATTCTTCTTGAAGGTCTTCTTACGCTTCTTCTTAAAGTCGGCACTATGTTGGACACCGTTCTTTCCCTTGGACTTGTGGGAATTGGAGTTCTTCTGATGCACCATATTGGCCACAGAAGTTCCTTCTACCCCTTTTCCGTGCGAGTCCTTTGCCCTTGAATTCTGCTCAACACTCAGATGGCCTATGACATCCTCCACAGAGAATTCACGCCTCTGATGTTTCAGAGTGGTGGCAAAGTTCCTCCAGGAATTGGAAAGCTTAGCGATTATGCAGCCCGCGACAAACTTGTCCGGTAACTCGCACTTAAGTAGCTCAAGCTCCTTAACAATGCATATTATCTCATGAGCCTGCTCGAATACAGGACGGTTTTCAACCATCTTGTAATCGTGGAACTGCTCTATAATATACATCTCGCTCCCTGCATCGGCAGCCCCGAACTTAGATTTGAGCGCCTCCCACAAGTCCTTGGCAGACCGCACATGCAAATATGCGTCAACCAGCTTATCTCCGATCACGCTCAGAACTGCCCCGAGGAACACGACAGTGGCCTCCTTGAACGCCTTCTCCTGTTCAGGAGCGATCGTTCCTTTGGGAGTCACACCGGCGACCCAGAACACGTTCATGGCCGTGAGCCATAAGGTGGTTTTAGTCTGCCAACGCTTAAAGTACGTCCCCGTAAACGGGGACGGTTTCAGTGCAGCGGCAAAACCAGAATTTGAAAAACTCCGACACAGATTAGGTTTTTGGATTGATAAGAAAATAGGCAGTTTTTCAATTAAATTAATCCATGAATAAATCATGAGCATGACATGGACATCATTGATAACACATTGACTAAGATCTAACAGAGCATGTACTACGCATATAGTAGAAACATCTACGCATATCGTTAGTACTGCTACAACAGAAAGAAACACGAGAAGGATAAACGATGTATACCCTCCAATCGGCGCGGCGGTGGCAGCAGCCACGGCATCCTCGGCCTTCTCAGCGGCGGCACGGTCGACATGGTGATGACAAAGGAGCGAGCTCGGCTCGGCTCGGCTCAATCCCGCAACCCGTGACGCGACGCGTCGTGACGAGGCGAGGCGTGGCGTGGCGTGGCGTGGCGAGCGGAGGAGGAGGAGTGCACGAGGACCTCATCTCTTCTCAAGCTCCAATAGCATGAGGGAGAGGATCCCTTATAAACCACTCCAACCCTCCTTCCACTTCCGGGGTGGGACTAAACTTTCCACCACCTTGTCATACCACCTACATGGCCCTTAGAGATCAAATCTGAAATTGTCATATGGGCTCTAGGCACATCTCATATTTCAACAATTACGGCCCGTTCAGGTTAATCTATCCATAAATGGGCTGTCTAAAAAAACACTTTTTTTTGCGGGGACCTAAAAAACACTTTGCCAAGGCAGCTTAACATCACGTGGATCATTTTAAATTCAAGAAAACCATTTTAAATTAGGAAATTAATATTTTTAAGACACAATTACCATTTAATACACTATGAGCGTTTTAAAATACATGGTGAATATATTTGTAAATACACGATGTAACTATTTGAAAGTAACGATGAACATATTTTTAATACATGATAAATATTTCTCTAGTACAAGTTGACTTTTTTCAAAAAAAATTGAGGGAAACAGCAGGACTCTGGTGCATATTCTTTATTGAAAAATGAATGATACAAAAGAAGGTCCTCGAGAAACAAGCGAGAACAAAAAAAGAGCTAAAAGAAGACAATGCACCGGCCGGGAGTCGAACGCAAGACCTCCTGCTTGCAGCGTCTGAACCAGTTGACTAAACAATACATGATGAACATCTTATGAATACATGTTTAACATTTTTTAATACACAACATATATTTTCTAAAATCAGATGAACATTTTTATCATATATGATGTACATTTTTGTACATAAAGTATTTTTATGAACATGATAAACATTTCAAAATTGCATGATGAATATTTTCAATACATGATGAACATTTTTTAAGTACTTGATGAACCAGTTGAGTAAACAATACGGCAAGGGGAGAGATGACGCCAAGAGGCTGCCGCATAGGAGCGGGGACAATGGATATTGGAGGGGTTTCTTTGGGGTGACCCTGTCGCAGAGTCGAGATGGCCGGTTTGATGATGGCGGATGCAGAACATCCTCTTGTGCACGGGAGGCACTTGGGTAGGAGGCGGTGGTGCGGTACAGACCCAAGAGAACAAGATAAGGATGAAGCGGCGGCACGACACCCCCCAAATCGACTCCTGTTGAAAATCCTCAAGTCAGAATGAGAGGACACAGGGCGAGCTGCATTTGAACAACTCAAGAAGTCGGTTACGTTTCCCCCTCGCCGGGACCAGACCCTTACAGTCGAGGCCCACTACGGGAAAAAAAATGCTGAACTTCTCCCAGGTTTCCATTTCCTGGGAGCTTAGAAACTGTAATGATTCTGCTACGATCAAATATAAGAAGAAGCATAGATGCTGGTATGAACTCTCGGTTCAAAAAAATCAACTGTACAACAGACATTTTTTCGCGAATATGCAAATAATTACGTACCATTCCATTGATA
>NC_041390.1:12441120-12484513 GCF_002162155.2 Triticum dicoccoides
GAACGGCAAGAGTAATCTCGGTTTGGGGCAACTGATTTTATTGATTGGAATAGTTGCTATAAATAGCCTTACAAACAGCTCATGTCTTGCATAAGAAGAATAGTAAGATCAGGCCGAGATCTGTTAGAGATATCAACAATATCTAAACAATAATTAGCCTATCTGTTAACACCCCGCCGCAGTCGATACGTTGGCGCTAGGCAAAACGCATAGACTGGACCGGAATGACTGAAACGACGCCGTAGGAAGTCCTTTGGTCATGATATCAGCCAGCTGCTGAGTAGTAGGCACATGAACGACCCGAAGTTCGCCAAGAGACACCTTCTCGCGCACAAAATGAATGTCTAACTCAATATGCTTCGTTCGTCGATGATGAACTGGATTGGTAGACATGTACACCGCTGAGATATTATCACAAAAGACCACCGTGGCTTTGGAGGGAGGTGAACCGAGCTCATCGAGAAGTTGCCTTAGCCATACACAATCAGCAACGGCATTGGCAACAGCACGATACTCAGCCTCGGCGCTCGAGCGGGAGACAGTGGGTTGGCGCTTGGAAGACCAGCTCACGAGAGCACCGCCAAGATAAACACAGTAACCGGAGGTAGAGCGCCGTGTGTCCGGGCAGCCTGCCCAGTCTGCGTCCGAGTAAGCGATGATGTCGAGTGGAGAGGAGCTGTGGAGCAGGAGACCGGAGCTCGTAGTGCCGCGGACGTATCAGAGAATACGTTTGATGATGGCGAGATGACCGTCACGCGGATCGTGCATGTGTAAGCAGACTTGCTGCACGGCATATGCAAGATCAGGACGCGTCATGGTCAAGTACTGAAGGGCACCGGCGAGGCTTCGGTACTCGGAGGGATCGGCAACCGGGTCACCAGCATCGGCGGCAACCTTGGGAAGGGTGTCGACAGGTGTGGTGGCGGTCTTACACTGCAACATGCCGGCGCGCTGGAGGATCTCCTCGGCGTACTGCTCCTGGCTGAGGAAGAAGCCATGAGACGTATGACGCACACGGATCCCGAGGAAGAAGTGCAAGGGCCCCAAGCCCTTCATTGCAAACTCGACCATGAGTTTGGCAATGAGATCGTGGAGCAGTGTCGGGGAAGAAGCCGTCAAGACAATGTCGTCAACATATAGCAGGAGATACGCCACGCTAGTGCCCCGCCGTAGTATGAAGAGCGAAGCGTCAGAACGAGAGGCGGTGAAGCCAATGGTGACGGCGAAAGTGGCGAAGCGCTGAAACCACGCGCGCGGCGCTTGCTTCAAGCCATAGAGAGACTTGACGAGCTTGCAGACGTGATCCTTGCGATGAGCATCGACAAAACCGGCCGGCTGGTAGCAGTAGACCTGTTCGTCGAGGATGCCATTGAGGAAGGCATTCTTCACGTCCAACTGGTGCACAAGCCAGTTACAGGAGGACGCGAAAGTGAGCACAGTGCGAATCGTTGCCGGTTTGACCACCGGCGAAAAGGTTTCGCCATAGTCAACACCAAGACGTTGGGCAAAACCACGAACGACCCAACGTGCCTTGTACCGCTCGAGGGAGCCGTCCTCGCGGGTCTTGTGCCGGAAGACCCATTTGCCGGTGACGACGTTGGTGTGGGGAGGCCGAGGGACCAACGTCCAGGTGGTGTTCGACGAGAGGGCGTCGAATTCCTCCTGCATCGCCTGGCACCAGTTGGGGTCGCGGAGAGCCTCCCGGACGGAGGATGGGAGGGGCGACACCGTCGTGGTGGCGACAAGGCCGTAGCGAGGGTTCGGCTTGAAGACGCCATGCCGAGCGCGAGTGACCATGCGGTGGCGGGGAGGCAACGAAGCAGGCGCCGAGTTGGAAGGCGCGGCGTCGGGCGTAGCACAGACGTCCAGCGTCAGGGACGCAGAACCGCGTGCCGAAGCCGAGCCGCGAGCCGAAGAATCCGAGCCGCAGGCTGAGCCAGCGTCAGGCGTCAGAGGCGCGGAGCCGCGAGCTGAGGAGGCCGAGCCGCGAGCCGTGGATGGTGAAGAAGAGCGGCCCGAGGACGATCCGCGCGGGAGCGGACTACATGGCCCGTTACTGTGGCATGCAGGGGGCGCCATATGATCATCGTAAGCCGGAGGAGCGCCGTGGCTGTCACGTGATGGAGATGCCGGGGCGATGCTGAAGTCCAGGGAGCTGAAAGGAAACACTTTTTCCACAAAGGTAACATGTCGTGAGAAAATAATGCGCCGAGTCAGTGGATCATAGCAGCGATACCCTTTGCGCCCGTCCGGATAGCCGAGAAAAACGCAAGGAGTAGAACGGGGTGCGAGTTTGTGAGGTGCGGTGGCAATAAAATTGGGATAGCACAGGCAGCCAAACACGCGAAGAGACTTAAAATCGGGGGCACGACCGTGAAGAAGCTCGTAGGGAGTGGTAATGATGTTGGCTTTGCATGGGCGGCGATTGAGAAGGTATGTGAAGGTGGCGAGAGCCTCAGCCCACCATGGGTATGGCATGGATGCATGTATAAGGAGAGTGCGGACACCATCATTGAGTGTACGAAGGATACGTTCGGCCTTGCCATTTTGTTGGGAGGTGTATGGGCAGGTGAGGCGAAGAAGAGTTCCATGGGCGGTAAAAAGAGCGCGGTTTGCAGTGTTGTCGAATTCTCGTCCATTGTCGGTTTGAAAAGCTTTAATGGAGGATGAGAACTGTGTGCGAACATATGCATAGAACGCCATAAGAAGAGCATGAACTTCAGACTTATTACGAATAGGAAACATCCAAGTGAAGTGGGTAAAGTCATCCAATATTACAAGATAATATTGAAAACCTGAGATGCTTAATACAGGACTAGTCCATAAATCGCAATGACAAAGCTCAAAAGCAGCAGATGTTTTGGTGGTAGAGGAAGCAAAAGAGAGTCTAGTGTGTTTACCCAAACGACATGCATCGCAGTGCGTGGGTAAACTTTTATTACAACTGAATTTGAAATATTTGGATGCATTGGCCAAAGCTTCAACGCCGGGGTGTCCAAGCCGCTGGTGCCACAAAGTTGCAGAGACGATGGCGAGGAAGCATTGGGGCGTCTGCACGAAGGGATAGAGGTCGCCGGTGGAATTACATCGGTGAATAACCCGTCCCGTTGCCAAATCCTTGATAGAGAAACCAAAAGGGTCAAATTCAATGGAAACAAAATTATCGCGTGTAAAAGCACGGACAGACACTAGATTTTTGATGAGTTTAGGAGAAATAAGAATGTTCAGAAGGGAGAGAGGGCGAATGGGTGTTCGAAAGTGAATGGAACCAGTACCGGTGATAGGAAGAAAGGAGCCATCACCGACAATGATATGAGAAGGAAAATTGGGAGGGCGAGGGGAGAGTGGTATACCGGAACCGGAGCCCATGTGAGAGGAAGCACCGCTGTCGAGGACCCACTCGCTGCCTTGTCCTGCTTGCGCTTGGAGGGCCATCTGGTTCAGCGCGGTGATGAGGGCCGACTGATCCCACTGGGGCGGAGGGGCAGCCGGAGGAGCGGCCGGCGCGGCGTGGACGGCGAGGCCGTGGGGAGCGGCCGGGGAAGGCGGACGTGCGCCAGGAGCGGCCCCGAGGATGCCGGGACCCGCCCAGGCCTGGAACGTGCCAGCGATGGCAGGCGCAGGCGGGTGCGGAGCAAGTGAACGCGTGCCCGCGGCCGGAGGGGCAAACGAAGCCGAGGCGCTGGGAGCGGCCCCCTTCTTCTTTTTCTTCTTGCCCTGACCGGGAGCGTTGGGAGGGCCGGCGTGGGGAACGCCTGCACCGTAGAAGCCCGCTGGCGTCGGGTTGACGTAGGAAGGCGGAGCGGGGTTGGTGTAGGCCGGCAGGGGAGCGCCGGCGGCCTGAGACGCGAGGTGCGCCTGGGCGAGGAGGGCGTTGTGGGCGACGATGCGAGCACGGCGGCCGAGGCGCCGCTCTTCCAAGAGCAGGAAGTTGCGGAGCTTGATGAAGGACGGCAGGCGCCCGCGCGTCACATGCGGGACGGCGTGCTGCAGTTGCTCGTTGAGGCCGCGAAGGACGTTGTGGACGAGGTCGCGATCACAGACGCGAGAGCCAAGGTCGCCAAGCATGTCGGCCATCTCCTTCATCTTGGAGGTGTACTCGACGACAGAGAGGTCGCCTTGATTGAAGCTGTGGAACTCGTCGCGGAGGTAGATGGCGCGCGTGTCGCGATTGTCGCGGAAGACGCTGCGGATGGCGCGCCAAAGAGAGACGGCGGTGGCGTTGCGCGGCTCCATGATCGCCAGAGTGGAGGTCGTGACCGTGGCGTCATACCACGAGACGATGGCGAAGTCGTTGAGCACCCAGTCGGAGGTGCCCTGGGCGGGGGAGCCGTCGATGTGATCCCGAAGACCGAACTTGGAGAGAGCGGTGAGGAATTGGCGGCTCCAGATGCCGTAGTTCTCCTTCTCGTAATCCAACGTGACGAGGACGTGATCACGGATGCGGAGAGCCTGCAGCTGCGGGGTGGGAAGGGTTTGAGTTGCGACGGGGATGCCGAACTGTTCGAAGACATCGTCGTTGGAGTCCGAGGAGGCGGAGGTGTAGCCGATCGAGCTCATGGCGGAGGGAGGGAAGGTGGCGGCGGAAGCTGGAGAGGATGCGATGCGATCTAGGTATCTGATACCATGAAGGAGCCTAAACTACGAACGGCAAGAGTAATCTCGGTTTGGGGCAACTGATTTCATTGATTGGAATAGTTGCTATAAATAGCCTTACAAACAGCTCATGTCTTGCACAAGAAGAATAGCAAGATCAGGCCGAGATCTGTTTGAGATATCAACAATATCTAAACAATAATTAGGCTATCTGTTAACAACACCAACAGGCAACACATCCAAAAACTCACCTAGCCCGAACTCTTTCCAAAGACAACGAAGAGAAGGGACACAGGGCACGCAGACCAACGCACTAAACCTCCGTCTCGCCGCCACCACTCCATCACAGACCGAATCAACGTACCCCAACCTTATGCACCTAGGAGATGGCAAGCGGGATGCAGGACGTCCGTGCCGGAGGAGGAAAGCCTATAGAAGGCACAATTTTGATTTTATCGGTTTCAATGTTCTCAAATAACTACACCTTGCTAAAAAAACTGCTCCCGGTATTATATTGGCTTTTTTGCGAGGGTGATATTATATTGTTGACTGTTAATGGAAGTTTGACTTAAACGTGTTCTGGTCTATCTAGGATTAGAGGTGAGGATGGTGATGTGTCATGCACTCGGATCAGCATCCTTCATCAATAACTGTCTAGCTGCTTCTGCTTGTCTTCCTTGCATCTTGGTATGGGCGATCCAAATACTGTCAACTCTGACCATTCGACAGACGCCACTCTGAAAAACAATTTATGGCAAAATTACGCTGTAAATAATTGTTAATTCAATATACAGGCCACGGCAGAAATGGCATCTATTGAAATATTCCAATGTTGGCAAGGCAATGGTTAAAAGTTTCTTTCTAAGCGATTTTCTTTAATATGTGGCCTCTATTTTTTTCTTTTGTTTCTCCCTCTCATCAGTCATCACTCTGATGAACAAGGTATGCATCATGAGAACTTCAATCAATGGTTAAGTTTCCAGAGGAATTTTTCAAGCAATGATTTGATCTTGTGGTATTTTGTGTCATAGGATCAATATTCTAAAGGAAAATGGGTAGGGTTAACCGAGACAAATCCTCGGTTGTCACCCCGCAATAATTTGGCCGATCAAATAATGGGCACCATCATTAGTTGCAAGAAAAATTGATGCAAAATCGGAAATGCACATTCTTGTCGCTGACAAGGAGGAGCTAAATCAAGCATGCACGTAAAGCGGCAGAATTCAGATGCAAGTGTTGAGCGATGGTTTAACTGAATTAGGATGTACTGAACTACTTATGCTGCAACCAGTAGCACTAGTCTGTAGCAGAGTGGAGACTAAGCAGGTGCAGCTCACTCAGTACTGCTCATCCTTGATAGCACCAGAGTCTACCACTGGCATACATAAATACCATCCAACAACTCCCTCGTACATATATGCTTGTCTTCAGATGGCATTTCTGTTCAAAGTAAAAAAGGGAGGAGAAAATAACAGATTAAATATCAGCCAGGAACTCAAGATGGATGTAATTAGTTACAAATAAATTGATAGAGAATTCGACAAGACAAGTAGTTGTATAACCACAATCCAATGTTACGAGGCACTGAAGAAGAAAAATAAAAACTACAATTTTTCTATCATCAATAGACTAAATTATCAGATACCCCGAAAGTATAAAAAAAAATCGTGTACCTCCTTAGATTGGATTGTACATACACAGATACACTTGAATTTTTAGTGGACAACTAATCTTCATTGTGCTACATCTGAACTGGGAAACATGCACCAACCCAAAGTGTTAATACTACAAGCCCACAACATATGACTACACAATCCAAAAGCTGAATTCTGTGCGTGCAATAGCATGATGCTTTAGTATACTGAGATGAAAAATAGACTACATACTACAACAACTTTCTAAAAAGGAGTATTGACGATTTTATAAAGTGTAGCTTGAGTCGAGGTTCACAGTTCTAAGGTAGCTTACTCGTAATGAAGGTTTTCTTTTTGAGGAATGAGAGTTCAATAATAAAATATGGCTACTGAAGAAATGGAGGTGGAGGACATAAAAATTCCATTCTTCCAAGTCCTGAGTCCTAACCCCTGCATCTTTAATCTTTCACATACATAAAACCAAATTGTAGCGCTTACAAATCATGTTACAGGTACCAAAAACATCTCAAATGCCGCATAACAAGTATTCCTATTTCCTACAAATGGCCTTAACAAAATCAATCATGTACCTACCACCATTCAGTAGCTACACTAAACAGTGTGGTGGGTTAATGAACTATTAACAAAAAAATGGACTGCATGAGTTGCAACGCAGATTGTTTCCACAACTAACTTATTGTGATGATGTATTGATCCAAGCTACATATTTGATATTCTCAGTTTTGAAACATATGTCCTCGCAACAAAAAAGTTGAAAGCACGTTGTAAAAGAAGAAACAAAAAATAGAGTGTGATTAACACGATGCACATTCCAAGTCTTTGTGAATTCAACCAAGGTGTAGGGGGCAAACCTTGCAGAGCCGTTCTTTAGCGCAGGGAATACGGGTGGCCAGGGCATCATAAAAGGATGGATATAGCCCAAACTACTTCGATCCTCATCTGCCAACTCATACACTCTACGTAGTGTCCTGCACTTGACATCCAAGTATAGTATGGACCGACCCATCTCCAATAACACAAATTCCACATTGTCCCCCACCATGCTTATTTGTGGAAGATAATTGCAGTCTGACATACCCAAACTAGCACACATGTCATGCAAACATATGTTGTTCAAAGGCGACCAGGTGCCCCCCTTGTGGAACCAGATGCGAAGTTGAAGCCCCTTGAGATGGAGGAGGTACACACTGGTGGCATCGTTGGCCCTTGACAACATGGTGCTTCCCTCGCAAAGCTCCACCCCTTTGGGCAGCCGAATTGTGGAGAAACTGGAGGCTGTCAAATCCAACACAGTAATATCGGTCTGACCAGCTGCCATATAGATTTTATCTTCGACAAGCACAACTTGTTGTGATGGTGGGCGAGGGATCTGGTCTATGGCCAAATTATGTATCAACCAGGCATCGTCTTGCAACATATACGGAACATGCATAGTATACTTTCCATCCATGGTAGAATGCATCATCAAATACCAGTAAGACAACAAGAGACCTTCTTCTTCTTCTTCTTCTTTGGAGAGGATTGCCGAGTAAGTATAGGAACAGCCATCCGGCAGTATGGGGAGTGGGCGCGGTGGGAACATGGTCATGCACATCGTCTCAGGAGGACACAGCATGTTGTACACTCCCAATCTATCATGTTCGCTGAGAACGATCCGGCCGTTCCGGCAGCCAAAGATATAGTTCGGCACCCATAGTGCCCTCTGGTAGGCGTCGAAGTTGGAGCTTATTCGGCGTACGACGGCGGCGAGCTCTTGAGGCTGAGGCAGCATCGGCACGAAGTGTGTGGTCTGCACTGAACAGTCGTCGCCCAAGAAGTAGAATCCGAGGAGGCGGGATGGGTGGCGGTCGCGGAAACGGCGGAGGAACCTGCGATCGGATGCGTGGAGGTACCAGCTCCTGCAGACGGCCGCAGCGCGAACGAGGGTGGTAGGGAAGCCAACGCGGACGAGGATCTCGATGAGGAGGTCGTCGTCGCCGAGCACCCTCGATGCGGCGTCCTCCATGGCCGCCGCCGGCGGCCGCGACTCGCCGTCCATTGTGGAGCTAGTTGGGGTTTCCGTGCGTCTGAGACTTGGGCGCTGGGGGCACGAAAAGAAAATAAGGCCGAGCTAATAAGAAGGGCCCAGTACGTCTCTGTTCATAAACATATACAGTATGAGGGTTGTCCAAAAATAATAATAATACAGTATTAGGTTGCCTAAAAAAATACGGTATTAGGTATATGTATTAGGTTTCACTGAAAAAAGGTATATGTATTAGGTGCCTAAGAAACAGTATTAGGAAGATAATTAAGTCTGACTACTTGGGTTAATGAAAAAAAATATGAAATTTCACACGAATATAGTGACATGGATGTTCCATGTTTAAAAACCACATTTCATATTGTATCGCACAACCATAATCTGATGATTTAAGTACCAACCTATTCTGGTTTACAGATACATGTTCAACTATGATCAAACATAAGGACAATCGTAGCTGTCCTCTAAATTTCACCAAAACTATGGATACCATCTGTGTCAAAACAAATTAAGTACTAACTAAAAAAATCATTTAAGTACCAAATTATTTTAGTTTAAAATACAACTCAAAGACCACGTCAAGCTATGGCGCGATTTTCTTTCCTCGCGATAGCACAATGTTGAAGTGAAATTCATGTGGGGATTCTCTTCCCCTGATGAAAATTTCAAATAAAATGGGAGAACCGTAGCTATCATCTCAGTTTCATTAAAACTATGAATATCATCCCTGTCAAAACATTAAGTATCAACTTATCCCGATGGTGTTCTAGGATTAGTTTTTTATGAGGAGAAGGGGTAGGATTATTTTCCCATTAATAATAGTTTGAGTGCTCATGAATATTCAATTCTGCATCCGAGCTCATCTGATCTCGGTGAATAGTAAAAATATAATAAAATTAGTAGAAAAATTCAAAATAATCTGATTTTTTTTGGCATGGAAGATGTTCGAATGCGTGATGTCTAGGCAAAATTTAATCGTGTTTGAAAATGTTCTAGTATTTTTTTACTGTTCACACAAGGGAGCAGATGAGCTTAGGAGCCATTTCGCCCCGGCCAACTGATAAGACCTTTAGTGCCATAATAAAAATTAATGTGGAATCAAAATGCATGTTCAGAGATGGGCGTCTTAACTGAAACTGGCTCTATTAGGTGTCTTAACCAATCGTCCAAATCAAGCAAGGGGAAGAAAATATGACTCAGCATGGTGCTCAAATAAACTTTGCAACATGACAATAAAAGAAAAATATGGGAAATAGTCTCACTAGCCCCACCAACAACACATTCCTTGGTACCAACTCATCTTCTATGCAAAAGATTTAGGACACTACTTTTAACCACTAACCACATTAAAAAACTTTCATGTTTCGATGCATTCACTGTTATCTAGTAACTAGTTGCATTTATCGGGATTATCAGACAAAATCACATTACAACAGACTAACAGATCCGTTAAAGTTCTCTGCATTGAAGAAACTGTTTGTGCAAATTTCCATTCAGATTCAGACTCCGGTAACCTTTAGTAAGAAGTTCATTTACAGTGATGTCTTGACCAAGAGCAATACAGTACAACTTAGCAAGTACTGCTTCCCTCCCAAAATAAGTGTCTCAACCTTAGTACAACTTTGTACTAGAGTTAGTACAAAGTTGAGACACTTATTTTGAACGGAGGGAGTATAATACTAAAAGCTACATCCCCACCAAGGTTCTTTCCGCAAACCTAGTCCTTTTATCACCATCTGCAATTCTAGTACAGAATTTTGCAAGCAAAATTTAAACCTGAAATGTCCATTGCAGAAATGTGGCTGGCCCTGTTTGTCACAACATTGCCCTGTTCATCCCTCCCTACCTTATACAAGTAAATACCTGAGCAAACTCATCATGTTTCACGACTGTGCCTCCCAAAACAGTTTTCGCACACTTTTATGAAAATTTATATTCAAAGTATTCATATGCTAACACAGATACAATGAAAACTCTCTCACTCCCTCTAGATCTTCTTCACACAAGAAAATCATATCATTGGCATACTTTAACATAATTAGTGCCCCATCAACTACTCCGTTAATAGGTCCTCATGCCTGAGCTTTTCCCACTACAACAATAAAGCCCTGTTCGGATCCACTCCACTCCACGGCTACAACTCTCGGAGTGGAGGGAGCGGCAGCGCAATCGCACAGAGCGGCTCAGACCCAGCTCCTCGCACGGAGTGGAGTTTTGAAACCGGAGAGGTACCGAACAGGCACTAAGTATCGATTTCTCACCATATTGATTTGGTAAACTAAAGGTGTACGCTGGGACCTACTGTCTTTTTTCCAGCCCATCATCACACTCTCGATGGAGAAGATGATCTTCTATGTATGTATGGTGCTGCTGTGGTATAATTATTCTTCTATGAGGAAATGAATATGTTCATTCATCAGCAGAGAAAAGTATCGACCAAATCAGGAGTGTGTGTTCTGCTCCGTGACAACAAGCAACTAATAAGCAAGCGTGCAATGCAGCAAAGTTCAGATATAATGTTGCGCGAGTGTTTAACTGAATCCCGGCGCGATGGCCTACTGATGCTGCGGCCAGGAGCAGAGCAGAGTGGAGTGGAGTCTGACATGCATGGCCAAGAGTCCAGGCAGCAGTCCCTGCCTGGGACTCCACCGCACAGCCAGGACGGCGCAGATCCGCCGCCCGAGCCTCACGAGCCCACGGCAGGCCCGGGTGAGACCAGATCGAGTCTTTTCTCCCCCGAATCGACAACGCGGGGGTGGGTTCGTCTCTCCTTTCTAACATCTTCGGACTTAATTGTATGGAACGCCATGTTTCATGGAAGAAGCAGGCATTGAGAAATTTGCATGTGCTTGACAATGTATAGAGCCAGAAGAAGGCCATGAGCTTCAGATTAGCCACCGAGAGTATATAGCAGTTGCGGCTTGGATGCTGAGTAGCCCCGTGAAGGATAGGGAGCAGGTTCCGATAGAGGTTAAGGGCCTGTTCGGAGCCCCTCTGCTCCGCGAGGCCGCTGACCGAGTTTTAGTTCAAAAGTGCAGAGCCAGCAAAACGGTACTCCCGAGATTCTCAATCTCCGCAGAGCGGGCGGACTGCCGAACAGCGCCTAAGAGTGATGTACAACAGATTGCAGTAGATTGGTGGGCTCCATTGTTGAGCAGGTTTACTCAATCAGGTTTGCAGCCATCTATACAACACCTACCTAAAGTGGCAGCATGCAGAGTTGATGTTGTCATCTTTTCTCTCCCTCTCCAGTCTTCCCCCATTTCTTCCTTTCCAAATACAACAGAGTGGATAGCAAGCATAAATCACGGTACAAGACTAGGGCTATCAGAGGTAATAACAAGGTGAAGAAAATCATGCAAAAGATATATCATGATAATCAAGCATAATAATAATAGGTCTTAAACTCCCGAAAGGATCGAAACCAGGTAGGTAGCTCTAGATATTAAAAACAGGTGCTCATGACTTTCCAGGTTGTCACATGTCATCCATCAGAACTAAGAAGAAACTTTGGTTTGCATTTATTCTCAACTCATCTACGATGGAGCTCCACTTTATTGGTAGTGGAGATAGCTAGTGTCCATCCATATCCTTGATCTTCAGCATGAGCATGGCATTTCTGTTCCAAACAAAATAGGAAAACACAAAGGATCAGGGATGAAGATGATTAAGCAGAAGTGGAACCAGAAAAATTTACAAGGCAAGTAATTGTGCAACAGCATTCAAGTGTTATGTGTCATTCAAAATGCAGAATGATATAATTGACCAAGCAATGATGACTAGATGCTTCCATACCCCAAACATGTTGTATTTTTCCTTCTACATCGTGAAAAGTAAAGAAAACAATAGTCAATGAGGGTATAAGTCACCAAGGGGGAGTTTTTAGACTGGATTATACACTTGACATGTAGGGCAAAAATATCATGGTGGTATATCTAAATTGAAAAACAACACAAGTGTGCCGGTGTAAACTATGCTATCCAGAACTGATAGGTGTGTGAATAATGGCATGCTTAAATAGACATACATGGAAATTTTATTCCATTACACTATTGTATCCTTTCTCGCAAAAAGAAAAACTACAGTATTCTAAAAAACTGCAAGTATCTACATCCAGAGTAACATGGCCGAGGTTCACCGTTCAAGGTCAGCTTGCTGGTGATAAGAATTCATATAATGTGATATCAATATATGAGAAATGAAGAAGATGCACTACATGAACTTCCATTCTTCAACTGCTAATCCCTCCCTCTAATTTCCCGGATAAATAACCCAAGACAACAACAACAGTCATGATCACATAGACAGAAAACCAACTGTAGCGTTTATAAATCATGCTACTGGTACAGAAAACATCTCAATTGTTGCTTACTAGTCTTCCTAAAATGGCCTGAGGAATAATTATGTACCTACCACCATTCCATGAATGTACTGCACCACGACTGTTGATGAGCCATTAACTGAAATAATAGAGGACTAATTGTTTGGCAATGCCATTCATTCCGCAACTACACCGGATATGTTGGTGTATGGATCTAAGCTAAAGATTTTAGCTTTAAAGCACACAACAAGATAAAGAAACAGAATAGAAAATAGATTGATAAAGTGTACAATTAAAAACATTATAACCTCAACAAGACAATAGATTATATGAAGGCCAAAAAACAAACCTTGTAGGATCACCCTTGCGTGCAGGAAATACAGGAGGCCAGATCATCATAAGAGGATGGATTTCACAGAAAAATTTATCACTGTCTTCCTTCTCATACACCTTATGCATTGTTCTACGCTTGATGTCCAAGAGGAATGTGCATCGACCCATGTCCAAGAACACAAACTCAGCATTGTCTCCTGCCTGGTTTATCAGGAGAGAAGCATTGCCATCTGGCACACTAAAATCAGCAAACATCTCACGCAAATAAATGGAGTCCATCAGCAACCATGTGTACCCATTGTGGAGCCAGATGCGAAGTTGAAACTTCTTGACATGGATAAGATATACACCAGCAACATCATCGGCCTGTGACAATATGGTGTTTCTCTCACCATACTCCATCCCTTCTGGGAGCTCAATTATGGAGAAACTTGAGGCCGCCAAATCCAAGACAATAATGTTGCTCCATCCAGCCGGCACATAGATTTTATTGTTGGACAACACAGATTTAAGTACTGATCATGGGACGAGGGGGCTGTTGTATGATCAAGCTATGATTCATGCGCCATATGCCATGTTTCAAGATATATATGTATACCCTATGTTTTCCATCCGTTGTTTGGTGCATCAACACATACAAGTAAGACAAGGCATCACCCTCTTCTTTGGACATGATTCTAGAGTAAGCAGTACCGTCAAATAAGTACGGAGATTGGGGGCGTGGAAACGGTGGGAGGATGTCCATGCCTCTCTCAAGACACACCACGTTGTGTACCGCAAACGTGGTTCCAATTTTATCATGCTGCCTAATGAGGACGTTGCCATTCCGGCAACCAAGGATGTAGGTTGGTACGGACGATACTCTTTGATAAGTGCCCAAGCTAGAGGTTGCGCGACGGATGACAGCAGTGAGTTCACGGGGCTGAGGCAATATTGGGATGAAGTGCGGGGTGTTCTGACCTTTGTTGATGTAGAAGCCAAGAAGGCGGGGCGGGTGGATCTCACGAAATCGATGGAGGAAGGCGCGGTTGGAAGCATGGGCGAGCCAGCGTGTGCATACGAGGGCGGAGTTGAGAAGGGTGGTGGTGAAGACGGTGCAAAGGAGGATCTCATTGAGGAGGTCATCGTCCTCGAGCACCTTGGATATCGCCGCCATTGATGTTGGGAAACGCTGGTCAAACTGGGGTTAGGGGAGAAGAATTGCAGGTCGATGCTGGGGATGGGTGAGGTGAAGTCGCCGACTAAATTGCGACACTCATCCTTTAATTGCTTACGTTTCAGGCAATTGAATAAACGACTTTTGGCACCTACCCCAAAAATAATTGACCAGCCAGTCTGGCCAATTAAATAAAAAATGGTAACTGTCGCAGTGTGCAACAGCTGTGAGCCACCTGCTTTTACCTTCCGTTATATGGCTGTGGCATGCGTTGCTTGCCTTTGTGATCCCCACATCGGTCCACTACGCTCACCAATCACGTGCTGACCCATTCCAAATTGCTCATGACATGAACGTGCTCCCCTTTAAACAAAAAGTGCACACTTTTTAATGATATTTTTATGTGTTAGTGGTGGCCATGTACAATTTGCAAAGTAAAACAAATGACCATGGAAGTATTAAAATTACTTATGTGTTTTATTTTATAATGCAAAAGTTTATTGTTTCTTACTGGAAAGTTTATATTTTTCTGAGTAGGAAGTGCGGTCACCTAAGTGAAAAGATATTTGTACTTGAGTAAAAATGTGTGGGTTTGGTAGAAAGTTTATAGTCCCCGATTAGAAAGTCTATATTGCTGAATAGAATATACTATGTAAGCCAACCGTTTGTTTCCCAGTAGAAAGTTTTATCATTCAAGTAGAAATTTGTAACTAAAAAAATATGGAATCTCTATAGTGTGTGGTAAAAAGGTATCATCTTAGTCAAAACTTAAAAAAAAAAATTAAAGTTTTTCTAATACATTTTGAAAGTTTGTGTTTATAAGTAGAAAGTCTATACTGCATGGCCGGAAGGTATTATCTACTTCAAATGCTCATGGTCTTTTAGTTAAATAAAAGTTTTTCCAACATAAACATAAAGTTTGTGCTTCTGAAGTAGAAAGTCCATTTTAACAAGCAAGATGTCCCTTGGGTGAAGTACATTTCTAAATTAGCCAATAAATACCGTCTGTTCGAACAGATGAGCTGAATTCTGGGGGGCTCCTTTGGCTTGTGGTCGACAACTGGAAAGTTGGTGATTCCTCAAGACTGCTTCGGTCACGTTTCCCTTGACTGTTTTCTGATGTCATTGATGACAACCTTTTTGTTCAAGAACATCTTGTGTGAAATGATGATATTACCAGCTTTCACTTGCCTCTATCTTCTCAAGCCCAAGAAGAATTGGAACTTTTGGAGTTGATCCTGCTGGATTGTGCCATTCAACATGACTGATACGTCTCCATCATATCTACTTTTCCTAACGCTTTTGCTCTTGTTTTTTACTCTAATTTGCATAATTTGAATGAAACTAACCCGGACTGACGCTGTTTTCAGCAGAACTACCATGGTGTTGTTTTTGTGCAGAAATAAAAGTTCTCGGAATGGAACGGAACTTTTTGGAGATTTATTTTACAATAGAATAAAAATACTGGAGCCAAGAACCACCGGAGGGGACCCTGGGTGAGCACAACCCACCAGGGCGCGACCCCCTCTAGGCCCGCCTAGGTGGGTTGTGCCCACCTGGTGGCCCCGTAGACCCTGACTCCGACTCGTTAAATACCTAAATTTGGAGAGAAAAATCAGGAAGAAAGAGTTATTGTGTTTCACGATATGGAGCCGCCGCCACCTCCTATTCTTCGTCGGGAGGCCAAATCTGGAGCTCGTTTGGGGCTCTAGAGAGGGGGATCTTCGGTCTTCATCATCACCAACCCTTCTCCATCGCCAATTTCATGATGCTCCCCATAGGGAGTGAGTAATTCATTCGTAGGCTCGCTGGTCGATAAGGAGTTGGATGAGATTCATCATGTAATCGTGTTAGTTTTGTTAGGGCTTGATCCCTAGTATCCATTATGTTTTGAGATTTATGTTGTTATGACTTTGCCATGCTTAATGCTTGTCACTTCGGGCCTGAGTGCCATGGTTTCAGATCTGAACCATTTATGTTTTCACCATTATATTTTTTTAGATCCAATCTTGCAAGTCATATTCATCTATTATGTGTTATGATCCGTAAATGCCGGAGTGAGAATAGTCGGGATACTTCCCAATGATGACCGTAGTTTGAGGAGTTCATCTATTCACTATGTGTTAACGCTTTGTTCCGGTTCTCTATTAAAAGGAGGCCTTAATATCCCTTAGTTTCCTTATGGACCCCGCTGCCACAGGAGGGTAGGACAAACGATTTCATGCAAGTTCTTTCCATAAACATGTATGACTACTTACGGAATACATGCCTACATTATATTTATGAATTGGAGCTATTGTATCGCCATAGGTTATGACTGTTATATGATGAATATCATTCAACGAATTCGCCGATCCAATGCCTACAAATTTTCCACTTATTGTTCTTTCTAAGTTACCACTGTTGCTGCTACCGTTACACTTGCTACAAAATTATTGCTATCACTGTTACCGTTACTCTTACTATTATCACTGCTATCAAAACTATCATGTTGTTGTGCTACTGATTACCTTGCGGCAGATAATTAATCTCTAGGTGTGCTTGAATTGACAACTCAGCTGCTAATACTTAAAAATACTCTTTGGCTCCCCTTGTGTCGAATCTATAAATTTGGGTTGAGTACTCTACCCTCGAAAACTGTTGCGATCCCCTATACTTGTGGGTTATCAATGACCAACCTGATTCCTGGTGCTGGCCTTCTTCCTCTGGATCATTTAGTGCAAGTAGCTTATGTGCCATGATGCATGAGAACATTGTGGTGGACCTGACCTTCAAATGGATTTTAAATTGGATGGATTTTGCTCGTGGACAGGTAAATACTAGGGATATGTTACAACGATGTCACCAGATCTAGGGGTAGCTCATAGTTGTGCCCTGCTACTTCTTGAGCCTGCGTTGGTTTTTCCCTTGAAGAGGAAAGGGTAATGCATCTACTACTATTACTCCATACATCGATCGCTATCCAACATGCATCTAGTGTATTAAGTTAACAAGAACGAGGTAACGCCTTAAGCAAGATGGATAGATCCAAACAATATGATATAAACCCCATCATTTGTCCTTAATGGCAACAATACAAATAAGTGCCTCGCTACCCCTTCTGTCACTGGGTGAGGACACCATAAGATTGAACCCATTACAAAGCACCTCTCCCATTACAAGAAAGGTCATCTAGTTGGCAAAACCAAATCAATAGATCGAAGAGAAATACAAAGTTATCTTAATCATGCATAAAAGAGTTCAGAGAAGACTCAAATAATTTTCATAGATAATCTGATCATAAACCCTCAATTCATTGGATCTCAACAAACACACCACAAAAGAAGATTACATCGAATAGATCTCCAAGAGCATCGAGGAGAACGTTGTATTGAAGATCAAAGAGAGAAAAGAAGCCATCTAGCTACTAGCTATGGAAACGTAGGTCTATGGTAAACTTCTCACACATCATCAGAAGGGTAGCAAGGTTGGTATAGAGGCCCTCCATGATCGAATCCCCCTCTGTCGGAGTGCAGAAAAAGGCCCCAAGATGGGATCTCATGAGAAAAGAATCTTGTGGTGGTGGAAAAGTATTTTTGGTGTGCCCTCTAGTATAGGGGGAATATTTGGGTATTTATGGAGCTGGAATTAGGTTAGAGGCGCCACGAGGGCCCACAAGCCCAGGGCCCCCCTAGGGCGCTTTTGCAAGCTTGTGGCCCTCTCGTGGCTCTTCAGGCCTCCTCCCGAAGCTTCCTAGGTGTCTTCTCGTCCAAGAAAAATCCTCAAAATTTCCGTTCCATTTGATATTGATTTTCTGAAAAAAGACAAAAACAACAAAAAATAGCAACTGGCACTTAGCACTAGGTTAATAGGTTGGTCCCAAAAATGATATAAAATAGCATATAAATGCATATAAAACATCCAAGATGGATGATATAATAGCATGGAACAATAAAAAATTATAGATACATTGGAGACGTATCATGCCCTTTGCCCGAGTTCTGCACATGAGGACTGATTGCTTGCATCTGCGTTGGTATTTCCCCGAAGAGGAAAGGATGATTAAACACAGCAACAGTAAGTATTTCCCTCAGTTATGAAACCAAGTTTACCAGTCTAGTAGGAGAACCAAGCAACACTATGTAAACAACACCAGCACGCAAACAACAAAAACTTTCAACCCAACGCGTAAGAGGGGTTGTCAATCCCTCCATGGTATTGAGATAGATTAAATTGTATGAGATTTGATAAATAAATCTAACTAAAACACAAAATAAAATAAATAAAGGAAAATTGCAGAAAGGTATTTTTTTAATATGACAGGAAATAGACCCGGGGGCCATAGTTTTCACTAGAGGCTTCTCTTAAGAAAATAGCGTACAGTGGGCAAACAAATTACTTTTGGGCAATTGATACAAAAGCGAATAATCATGACGATATCCAAGGCAATGATCATGTATATAGGCATCACATCCAAGATTAGTAGACCGAAATGATTCTGCATCTAGTACTATTACTCCACACATCGACCGCTATCCAGCATGTATGTAGTGTATTAATTTCATGGAGAGACGGAGTAATGCAATAAGAATGATGACATGATGTACACAAGATAAACTCACATATGAATAAACCCCACATTGTTACCCTTAATAACAATGATACATGCATGTCATGTCTCTTTCTGTCACTGAGATCGAGCACCGCAAGATCAAACCCATCACAAAGCACCTCTTACCATGGCAAGATAAATCAATCTAGTTGGCCAAACCAAACCAATAAATCGAAGAAGAAATACGAGGCTATAACAATTATGCATAAAAAAGTTCAGCAAAGACTAAATTAATATTCATGGATAGAACTAGTCATAAACTCACAATTCACCGGATCCCAACAAACACACCGCAAAAAAGAGTTACATCAAATAGATCTCCAAGAACATCAAGGAGAACATTGTATTGAAGATAAAAAAGAAAGAAGAAGCCATCTAGCTACTAACTACAGACCCGTAGGTCTGTGGTGAACTACTCACGCATCATCGGAGGGGCAACAAGGATTATGAAGAACCCCTCCGTGCATGTTGCCCCCTCTGGCAAAGTGACGGAAAAGGCCTCTAGATTGGATATCATGGTTCTGGAACTTGAGGCGGTGGAAAAAGTGTTTGCTCGACTCTCCTAGGGTTTCTAGGATTTTAGAGTACTTGTATAGGCAGAGGTAGGTCAAGGTAGTTCCCGTGGGCCCAACTACTCATCAGGGCACGCTAGAGGCCCCTGGTGCGCCCGGTGTCTACTGGGCCCAACGGGCATCCTCTCATGTGCTCCAGAAGCTTCCGGGGTCTCTTATCACCAGAAAAAAAAATCCAAAAAGTTTCGTGGCATGTGGACTTCGTTTGGTATTGATATTTTGCGAAGTAAAAAACAAGCAAAAATAGCAACTGGCACTGGGCACTATGTCAATAGGTTAGTCCCAATAAATGATATGAAGTTGCTAGTAAATGTATATAAAACATCCAAGATTGATAATATAACATCATGGAACAATAAAAAGTTATAGATACGTTGGAGACGTATCAAGGACCATAACCATCTCTGCAAATGAGAACTATAAAAAAATTATGGGCGGCAGGGTACAATATGACATTAGGTTATTAACTTGGATTTCTTCCTTACAACAGGTAGGTTCTTTTGTACATAGTTATTTTTCCATTGTACTCCCAGCTTGTACAAATGTACACCCCTTGTACTTCACTTTGTTTCTTTTGAGTTTTAAGGTTGTGGGGTTGTTGCCTTGCAGTAAATAGTAAAAAAAGTAGGAATCCCATGTTATCAAGTAAAAAATCTTGTATAAAGGAAAGAATATGATTTTCAAGAAGTTTATGTTATGAAGACATAGCTTTTTTACTATCAAGACATAGAATGTTTCTGCCATTGACAATTATTTCCCAAGATAGTAGGGGGAAAAAGTAAAATATCTAGACTATAGCTTGCACTTTGCATTAGCAATAATGGGAATTATGGAGACAATGTGAAGATTTCTGGGACGATCGACTGGTAGGATTTTACACACCTGGGGTCACCTGTTGGAAAGCAATTGCCGCAGTGCTCGGTCGCAAGCCCATGCAAGTTTCTATATATGTTACATGATTTATGTGCAACAGATGGCTTAGATCTCTCCCGCAAAAAAGAGATATCATCGCAATCTCACAATATATGTGTGCGCAATGGCATTGGGATAAGGAAAATGCTTTATTCTTGGACTCTAAGAACATTCCGAATAGTAACACCCAGTTTTACATCAAAATAGAGTTGCATAGACATGTTACTATGATCATAGACATGTTACTACGATCTTACATACATTTTTTGCCAACCTTCAAACCTTAATTATGACAACAAGATTTAACTTTGTGAAGGGACAAGGCTGGAAACAATAATTGGGTATTCCCTCGGTTTATTTGTTTGGTCGAGTGCCCATAGGTGATGAAATTTTGACTTTACCTCTAATTTATTGGTATTCTTTTGTTGTTCAGTATTTTGCTTTGAGGTTCGGATGTGCGGCAGCTCAGCAACGATGGCTACTGCAGAAAGCAAACTAGTGATGGCCTTTTTTTCTAATTGGTTATTACTTGTTGCCTATAATTTCATGAAAGTCCCTTGGCACCTCGAATGCAATGCATAATATGAATAAAATTGAAGTACTTCTTGAGCGTTGATACATCTTTTGGCTTTACATGGGCCTTTCACCTAAATTATACAACAATTACCGCAGCAGAACTTTACTTTTTCATCACTTGTGTATATATACTTGATCTAACAATTGTACTAGAAGTGTCATCAGACTGCATCTCTATTATTATCTCTATATCTATCAATCTATATCCATATCTATATCTAGGGATGCAGCTGGACGACATCATATCCCGTATCTCTCTCTCTCTCTCTCTCTCTCTCTCTCTCTCTCTCTCTCTCTCTCTCTCTCTCTCTCTCTCTCTCTCTCTCTCGTGCGCGCGCGCACACTCACAACTCCCACAGTCACGCCGCGCGCTGACCTACCGCCGCAGCAACCGCCACGAACAAGAAGCCATCGTCACCCCATCCCCAGTATCCACGGCCACCAGCCGCCGTCGCGCTCGACCTCCAACCACCGCCTCCACACCCGTCAGCCGCCGGTGAGAACCACCTCCAGTTGCGGCCACCAATCCCCGCTGGTGCGGCGACTTCCCAGCCCCAAGGTGCCACCTCCACCCCCCCAATCCTCCAATAGTGTAGCTTCTTCCCGGCCTTCTGCTCATGGCGCTCGAGCCACCTGCACCTCTTTGCATCAGTTCTCAAATTCCCCACGCATCAGTACACCTATGTATTGCTTCTGTGATTTTCAAATAAGGTTACAGTTGTTGCCTCGATTTTGCTGTTGATGTACATAGTTTGTGAAGAGAAGATTTTATAATTCATGTTGTCGATGAAATGAATTACTAAAAGTTCAAATTTGCCAATTTCTGCAGTTCTGGTTCTCTAGATTGGTCTTGGTACAGGATACATCTTAAGCTGGAGTTCGTCGCTAAGCAGGTTTGATTATGTAAAGTTCAAGTTTTTTGTGTGTGATGCAGTATAGCTCAACTACATTTTGTTACCTCTTTACTTTTAAATTGCTGACTGGATGTTGAACTAATTCTCTGCCTTCTCCATCACTTATGTGATTCCCTATTTGGTTGATCTATTGTACTCATGTATATTTCAAAATACTAAGAAACGAGGCTATCAATTATCTTGTATACAAAAGGTTTGGGACTGGATCTTCTAATGAAAGCAAGAGCAGAACAAGTCCATGAGGGAGAGGTGTGTGATATATGTACAATTAATTACCTATGGTGCACTTGTATGTTTGTTTTCAAACTTTACTGTCTATGTGAACTATTTCAAGCTCAGGGTGCGGTTACTACACTAAATAAAATAGTTTAGCCTATATGTGTGCTACCCCGCTTCATCTATGTAAATGCTACTAAATCAGTAGTTCGATCCAACAACCTGCTTCAGTTCAAACGCATGAACAAAAGTACAATGTACTTTAGTTCATTTGTTCTGAAGACCTATATACTGATTTTTTTGTTAATTAGTGAATAACAATATATTGAAATTTCAGAGTATAAAACAATGCAGTGCTAGTGACTATCGTTGGTACCAAAGAAGTAGTGCTGGACAGTGGTTCATTGTTAATCAGTGATCAGACTTAGTGTACATTGGATTATACTAGTGCAAATGCGGCCTCATCTTCCTAGTACGTGTGAACAATGCACACATCTAACAGAAAATGGGTAAATGAGAAAATGAGGTTCTTATGATCATGTTTATTGTTAACTTATTCAGAAGAAATGCAATTGAAGTTATACCAGGAGGGGAAAGCAATTAACTTATTCAAAAATAATTGTACCAGTTCATACTCGAGAGGGTCTAAGTGCAGAAGAAAATTTTGTAGCAGTAAAGGGTCACGATTGAGAAAAGTTGTAAGTTGTGGTCTCTAGATATTCTCCTGATATATGTCTAAATAGGACCAAATTTTGCATGTTTTCTGCTTGTATGTATGTGGTTGAACTATTTAGCTTTTGAGCGAAGTTCAAACTTTCTATGTGTGAAGGTTCAATCAAATTCATTTTCATAGTTATGAGGTTGAGCCAATTTTCTCGGCTACTAAAACCGATCATTTGATAGGGAATTCAAAAGAAACAACATATATGAGCATACGTGAAGTTCAAAAGTTCTGGTTCAGGGAAGTAGACATCCTGCAGTTTTTGGGAATTAGTAGTTCACCTTTGCTAAGTGTAGCAAGTTCCCTGGTTGCAAAAATTAATTCACTTTGCAAAAAATCTGGAGGTCAACAATTTCTTTTGTTTGTTGTAGTTGAAGATGTGTGTATGTATACATGTGTTCTTGAGATAGGAGAACTTATCCGGTGGTGTGTGCGTGCTGATGCTGCATCCTCTTCCGGCCGCTCTAATTCACACCCTCGGTACAACTTCTATACGCCCTTGTGTTCACAAATCTTGTAGTACTTGTTTCCATAAAAATCTTGTAGTACTATGTAAAGAAAGTGTGGCCAACACATAGTTTAGGTGTCGCGGTATTAGTCACCGTTGATGGTGGCCTTCTTTTGTGCCGCTACTACTTTGCCACCTAGAGTAGTACTGCTACTACTTATCATGCTGATAAAACCTCGTGAACAGTACATCTATTTGATTAATGATTCTGTAGGGAGAAAAAGTTCAGCAATGTACAATCTCTAATCTCAATATACTAAAACTTTTTGTTTAGTAGTTGGTACTACTCAAGTTTATTTCTTGATGTACACATGATGTCCAAATTCTTCTTTCAGTTCGGTTCAATTTATAAATTTCATTCAGTTCGGCGAGGTGGAGATTGGGGCGCGGTGGTGTGGTCGTGTGTGTGGAGACGGCCTGCCGCAACGTCACCGGCCGGATCCCATTCTTCACCCCCCCCCCTCTATTTTACCATCAATGCACCGTAATTTTACGTTCCGTAAGTTTTGTCTTATTTCCGACATAAAAAGGGACCGTAAGAAAATATATAATCGTCGTAAAAAATATTTTATATTATGTAAAATTACAAACGTACAAACATAGTCTAAATACACATAAACTGCAAATTTTCTTGTCTTATGACCTATATTTTTATTTTCTTATGTCAAATTTTACGTAGTGAATCAATAGAAATGTAACTATTTGAATTCAAAATGTAATTTAATTATGAAATGATCGTAAGATTACCTCGGGTGAAAAATAACTTATTCTGCACCCTGTGTGATGAATAGTAACACTATATCACGCTATTCGTCACCCTGGGTGAGGAATTCTTATTCCTCACCCCAGTCCAATCCCCACAAACACTTGAGGTAAGATTAAGGTGGGAGGAAAGAAACCGGTCTCTCACGTACAGAAGGGGGCAAGGTAATCTTACAGAATGCATGCATGTAAGCTACGGCCTGGTCATCAAAGCCACTATGGCGCAACCAAATCGAACTATAAAAAATGAAAAGATGGTACTGTAATTTTACGGCAACCAATGGGGTTGCGTTCCTGTTTTTTTATAGGATAATTATGCATTCTATTTTTCCAGAACATAAGGCTGCATTCCTTTATCGCAGGTATTTTTGCTAGATCTATTAATGGTCATTCTCTACCTAGTCCACTAATTGTTCTGTACACGGCAATTTTGCTCACTGTAAGAAATGGTCCGCTAATTTATTCGGTACACAGACTGTTTCCGCAAGCACCAACTTAAGAAATTTCAGAAACGGCCAACGTACAGATTATGGAACCAATCTAAAAACAAACCGTGAGAGGCATTGATGTACAGAATTTGAGAGCCAATGTAAGAACTAGGCTGATGGCCGTAAAATCATATAATCAACGACATGGCCCAGTAATAGCAAAGCCACATACGTAATAAATACATTCAATGTAGAAGAGTAAGCGATGGTTCCGGGATATGTCTAACGTAATAAAAATCATCCCTACTAGTAGTACAAATAAAGTTCCTTTGGAGAACACTGGATGTCAATTAAACTCGATAACCAGCAGCAGGAAAAATTCGGAAATAATCACTACAGAACTGAATACTACCGGACTAATTACATCAGGGTGCAAAGAGACTCAGAGGCGCAACACTGCCATCGTACATGTTTTTAACTTGGTCTTCAAGCAGCTTAACCTGCTGGTGGCCAAAGATTTCCCAGCAATTTCATCTATCCAACAATCTCTCCAGCGGATGAAACATTCATATCCACTTGAATAGACACCTGGAAAAAACATATTTTTTCAGTTGCTAGATGCATACCAACAAAAAGGTAAAGGCTGCCAACACACAAGAACATATAACACTCAGAGTTACGTGAGGCTTCACTACCTTAAACTGGGAATAATACCAAAATCATAGAAATCCTAATGGAAGTTTGAATGTACCAAATTCATCGGAATCACACGAACACGCTGGTTGCAGGTCTGAATCAGAAGTATACACAGAAACAAGACAGAGAGACCAAACTCTGTAACTACTGTTTCAATGCACACTAGACCGTGTGATGTATCAAATTGTGCCAGATACAATTGGAGTAGCATAAAACTAAAGGGATAAGGATTGGAAGTTTTCCACACCCCATCTCGTGAATGTGAATTTTGTAGCATCGGAACTTAAATATCTTGAAAAGCAGGCTACCATGGCCTATACTCGTGATGAAAAGGGGTACCTAACATCAATTGATAAAATGGTAAACTGGCAGCACAGCCTGGATGAACAAAATTTCTTGTTGTAGCAAGTTTTTTGAGCAACTAAAACAACAGGCCGTGACTATTTATGCATGATTTGGAGTAGCGATTGTCTCATAGGGTGACCAAACGTTATATGATTTAGAATAGTAATTATTTCCTAATAAAAGAAATCTGAATTCGTGGTGACAACCAAGCCATGGAACAGATAATTACATGTAATTTGTCGGCCCCCAAGCGGAACAATTTGCTTGTACAATCCACATACCGAGAGTTGTATATGAAGAGCAAGATTACAGTTACAGAGAGCAATATATTTCATATTTCTTCAGGCACTTGCCTCAACTTACCCAGCAATCCTTCAGGCTTCACAAACTTAGGGAGCCCATCAGATAAACCTCTTGCAAAGGCAAGTTGTGTTCGAACACGGACTTGCACAACCTCCATACATGGGCGGAGCCAAGTAGGTACATGGGTGTACATCTGTACACCCATTATTTTTGCCAAAACAAAAACACTAGTGTGTGGGTCTATACATATATGTGCAGTTTGCTAGCTATAATAATCTGAAAATTTAGTACCTTGTAGCAAAGCAGCCCTGCCCACCTCCTATCATCTAACACCCTTTATATTTCCCACTCAAGCCATTAACTAAGCAGCTGGCCTAGCACGTAAAAGGCCATCAGACCAGAACTGCAATTCTCCTGATCGATCAGTGTGTTCCAGAGTGAGCAACAGTTTTTTTCTCTATAGCTTGAGCATACACACATGGCTGGGTACCCCTCAAAAGAAAAATGTACGTGTTTAGTGGAGTTTTTTTATTCTTTTACTTTTTACACCCCAATTCAGAATCCTACATATGCCGCTGCCTCCATAGAGCAGAGGTAAACATCGGCAATAACCCCAGCTGAAGCAGAACCAGCCAGATGGATCAAAGTCTTGTGCAATACTGAAGAAACCCTTTGCCCCTTCGCTCTTTCAAGAGAACACAAGAAACAGAAGAGATGCCACTGTAGGTGTGGATTTTCTACCAAAACTAATGTAGAGAAACATAAAACATTCCAATAAAAAAGGGACTACAACATTAACCAACCGACTTATCACCTAAAATAGTCTACCCTTTCCTAGTGTGGCCAAAAGATTTAAATACACCCGCAAAGTAGCCGCTGAGCTATGAAGTTCAGATTTTTCAAACCGGAAGAAAGTGTATGCTATTTGTTGAACCAATTACAAATTTACAATCTCTTTCAGCGAGGTGGAATGACAAATCAGAACATAAGAAAAGTCTACGACTGTACAACCTCATAAAATACATCTTTTATTATTGGGAAAGGACTATTGTCTTTAAACCTGAGTTCATTAAATAGAAATCTGAGTACTTAATAAGATGAAAGAAATGTACCTAGCCTATAATAGAGGGGTAAAATAACATTTGAAAACCTCATCCCATTGACCCACGGGTTATGTGCTATGCCCTCCAATAGGTAGAAACATATAATTACATGATGAGGAAAGTTAAACTACAAATGACACAATCTATGAACAAAACAAGATGACTTCTGATTGAAAATATGTAAACTGGATAAATTGATTTTACAATTTGAGAGTTTAGCTATGCCCAGAACAAATAAATATGGGAACAAGATCAAACTGAATACACTATGCTTTCACCCTGCATTAGGGAACTTAATCTGTTTAAATTCAGCTACTGTAATTTATTACAAATGAAACTTGACACATGCATGTATCATATGGCTACGAATAACAGTGACTTTTCTAAAAGAAAGAATAGGGAATTAAAATAACCATACACCCTTTTTTCGGGAGATAACCATAGACCTTAGTTTGCTCTGGTTTCACTGAACCCCGTCCTTTGACTTCAAGAAAGTAGAATAAGCGGGAGGCCCTGCACCTGTTCAACAGGCAAAGAGGCCTCACCTCTTGATCAACATCGCACAGCGAACAGCTTGTGGACATACAGGTCGACGACCTTGACCTTCAACCCTGCGACACAAGAACACCAATCAGGGCGAGTGAGGACGAGGATGGCAGGTCAGGGACGGGAAGGAGAAGAGGGCAAGGATGGCCACCAGCACCTTCAGTTATGGAAATCGAGAGATAGATGTGTTGGGGAGGAGCAGAGAAGCGAACCAGAAGTGAAGCGGCAGAGATGACCTTGTGCGGCTTAGAAATCTTGCGCTACGAATGGCATGGCGACGCAGCCGTCGGCCCCTTTTCAGCGCATGGCCGAAGAAAACGCTGTGTCGCGTCCTGATCTACACGATCAATGCAGTGACGGTGTCCAGGTTATGTCGACGTGCCTACACGGTCGAGGGAGGCGACACAGGAGGAAGGGGAGGCATTGTTGCAGCTGGTGCTGGGATTCCCTTGGCGGCGCCGGAGGGATCGGAGGAGTGGGGCGCGGGCATCGGTGGCGGCGGCGGCGCCATCTGAACAGACGAGGAGGATGGGAAATCGTGGGAGACTGGGAGAGGGGGTGGTTTGCCTCCGGCCGTAATTTTACACCAATACGGAAATAAATCTACGTAAGGCTTGAGCCGGACCGGCTGGCTGGGTAGGAACGACCAGGGTGAAGAATTATTTATTCTTCGCCCTGGGTTGTTAATAGACTTTATATATATATATATATATATATATATATATATATATATATATATATATATATATATATATTGCCTTTCAGTTCACCTACTTAACAACTACAAGTCCAATTTCCTCCTTGTTTCCATGTTCTTCCTGTAGCACAACAGGTGTTATGCCTATATGGATCAAAAGTAGCATATGTTCTTTTCTATTCTTGCAAATGAAGCTCCACTTCTGTTCTGTTTGAACATACTTGGCATAAGAATTAGTATTTGTTCTATTGTAAAAAAACATAAAATGAAATGTCTTGGTGCATGATCGAAGGTGCATCTGGAAGCATCCCCATGTCAACTGCAAAGGTTTCCAGGATGTGGCATCCATACTAGCAGTCCAACCCGGCCGCCCCAAGCCGTTCACCGTCGTAGCTCCCAGGCCGATTGTGTTGAGCCTTGTGCCACAGCCTGTGGAGCTCCATCGCTGTACTGCCCATACCTTTCACGGCTGCCACACCCGGTCGTTCAGCGACACAACCTGAAGCAATTCGACGCTGCGGCTCGGGAGGCACACACTTCGCCCCTTCATCCCAGGAGAGCAGTACATCACCTTGTGCGAGCAGACCGTTGCCGATGTACACTGCTGCTCTAAGCTCCCTTGCCACTGCTCCAGTATGGCCAGCGTCGTCCCCAGTCTAGCCCCGTGGCATCCGAACGGTCAATTTCATGCCGAGCAGCAGTCCACGGCTGCCAGCTCCTATTTCCACCATAGTGATTGGGTTGCCATTTTCCTCACCCTTCCCGATGTGCGACAACCCAGCCCACTTGTTGTTGCCGTCCGCCACCCCAAAATAGTTTTGGCTCTTCCTCAAGCAACCATTAGGAGAACCTTTTTGTGTTTTTCCTGTTGGTGATTGATTTTAGCAATTTGTAGCTATCTTGCGTATGGAACCTGAAAGTCCAAGATTGTTGTAGATTCAGTTCTTGTAGCACAAATGTCCCAGAGTTCAGTGACATCTCTAATTGACGTACTGTGGTCTTGCATCTCCAATGTATGTTGCTCAGTTTCCTCCCGATCCGCTCGATCTCGTCCTGCTCCGAAGCATGCTTCAGTTCAACAAAAAGCTCCAGAAAAGTTCAGAAATCAGCGTACTTTGCATTTATGGTTGGCTCTTTTTTATTCGTCTGTTTGGGTTAAGGCAGGGAGAGGGGGCAGAAGGTCATCACGAAAAAATGTCTCTCCTAGATCCGAGCTGGCGACCAGCGCCTCTACTAATTAGGGCGATGTGCACCTTTCCATGGTCTAATGTATTCCTTCTGGTTACTTCTCCAATTCAGTTTTGCCCAAACTTCAGGATAAGCAGTTTGCTCATTTACTTTTCTTTTGTTTTTTTGCATTCATTCTATGACAGAGGGTGATTGGATATATTTGTGTGTGCTACATGGGTAAAACCTGTGATTAATTAGTTGTCCGGAGCCTGGAGGAATTCTAAAACATATATGTTCTGGTTATGATTTGATGCCCTCTACATTTTTATGTTATTTACATGGGAATTGAAACTATTTGCGTTCAATAAAGCAAAAAGTATTTGCATTAAGATTTTCCTTTTAATTTATGGGCTAAAGATATTATTATTTGTAATGCTACATCATAATCAGCTATAATATTAGCTTATGTCCTCTCTAACTTTTTGAACTGGATTTGGAGATATGAACAATGATTGATTTTGATCAGTACTTGGCTGTGTGATATTTTTGAAACCAGGACGAGCTGGACCTTCGTCTGCTTCTCGTTTCCAGCTGCATCCAGGACGACCTAGACTTGCTGCCACTAGCTGTTGGTGCACCTCATGTTAGCTCCAAGTTGTTACCTAGTGTGCTTGATGCTACCGCTACAAAGAAGGTAATAACAGAATATTCACTGCTGCTATTGTCTTGCAAGTTTAGGAATTGGGTCTGATGTTGTGCGGGCATGCATGGTGTGTGCTCTCTATGTGTTATTTATGCGAGATGTGAGCTCTGTGATGCTCTAAATAGGAGAATTTGTGTTTATTGAGATACCATAGATGGGTGCCATTAGTGCTCCCATTTGTATTTGGGCTTATCATAGTTCACCAGGGAGAGCTATTATGAACGGAAGTTCATGTATTGATGCCCCCGGAGTGCATGTAGCTCTGTTGCCGTGCTGCCCTCATCGGCCTCGGCTATGTACGTCAATCCAATATCGTCGCCCCAGGCCATTCACTGTCACGGCAACCAGGCCGTTCATAGAAAAATGTTGATTATATTGATACCTAAAACTAGTCTTTGCTCACTTTTGAATTGAAAAAGAAAAGGAGTCTCTCTAATAATAAGTTCATAGAAAAACAGAAGCAAAAATAAACAAAAAACATGAAACACAAAAAACCCATGAAATTTGCAGGGAAAACATAATAAGTTCTAAGAAAATAAATATAGAAGTTCATATTTCGAAACGAATGAAGTATTTGGGAACTAAAATGAAGTATTTGAAAGTACAGAACTTCTATTTAGGTTTCTTTGTGTACTTCTAATGTTACTGTGCATGAACTTGTCGTTATTTTTACATGTTTTACATGATTATGGTCATTTCGACCTTGACAAATTTCATTTCACCTTGTATGGTTTTTTTTGTCCATCTTACAGGTCGAAGGAGATCCCTTCAGTTCAGTGGATTCAACAAAAAAAATCCCTGCTGCCACTGCATCCTGAGTTCAAGGGATTCCTTAGGGGCCTTTTACACCATCTTGCTAATGATGCCATCGCTGGATGCCACAGCCATGCTTGTCGTTCTTGTGCTGTCATTCACATACTACTCCCTGTTTTACTTCATTGAGATCCATAGAAATAAGTTATATTCAGTTTGCCACTTTTACAATTGATGGTCCTATGTTAACCGAACAATAGTTCAAGCTCCTAAAAAAGCAATTATGTGTATGCTACATCACTTTGAGGAACTACAGCAAACAAAATAAGGAGAGCTTGGTACTACTTGTTTTTTTATAGTACTACTTCAACCCTTTCTGTTGTATATATTGGCTCCTATTTATTGCAACCTCGTCAGATTGTTGGATGCATGTGGTCCTTCTCTTGTGCATATTCAGTTCCAAATAAACGGTGAACTGAATGGAAAAAATCATGCCATTTACACTGAAAGTTCAAGAAAAAAGGAGAGCTCATTTACAGGTAAAAGATTCATGTACATCTACAGGGAAAGTTCAACTAAAAATAGAGTTCATTTACAGGTAATAAAAAATTGATGTACATACAATTGGATGTGTGTGCAAGAAAGAACAAATGGGTTTGAATTCACACAAAAAAAATTGATGAACCGCACAAGTTCGGATATGATGACACCTTCAGTTCATGTGGTCAACCCCTAAAACATTTTGGACTGTGAAAAATACCTCAGTACAAACACACACAAAAGATCAGTACAAACGCACACAAAATATTTTTTGCAGCTCAATATAAAAAGAAAATAAAAATTCAGTGGATCAAAGGTGAGAAAACAAGATGTTTAGAATAAAAAGGAACTTAAAAGAATACGCAGGAAGTTCCCAGTGTGAAAAGAACATGACAATCATGCAATATAAAATAAAAAAACACTAATAAAGATCAATGTAAAAATTGTTGGGAGAGTTCAAACTAGAAAGACAGATAATTCCAAAACCCGCACGGCAAAAAAGTTTCACCTACGAAAGAAAATGTGGCACTTTCCACATGAAGTTAATAATAAAGGGTTAGAAAAAAAGCACGTTTATATGAAAAGAAAGTGCTCAAAAGTTCAATTGTGAACATTCATACATTGTTTCAAAAGAGAGTGCACATTTTACTGGGAAAAAACTTTAGTAAGTTCTAGGACAGAAAAAATGGAAGTTCAAAATCGACAAAATAGTTGTGAGGAAAACAAAGTTAAAGTCTGGTATATGAAAAGTACACTCAGTACAAACCGATACAAAAGATCAGTTCGAGTACTATGTTTTAGGGACTGAAAAAACAACACAATCAGTATCACCTTATTCAACACTACTTTGTAAAAAATACCACCATACAAACATACACATAGACATAGATCAGTACGATTACTCTGTTTTTAACGAAAAAACAACACGATGGGTCACACCGTATTTAAAATTACTCCTAAACGCTTGTGAATTTGAGCAAACGTTCAACATGAATAAGTTTCGCATTTTTGATAGCTTTCCAACGGTATATTATTTCCCCATTTTGGGAAGTGTTGAATTCGACCTGAGGCATCAACTGGCATACCGTAATCGCCTTCTTATGATGACAAGAAAGCTTTCAATCAGCCCTCGTGTCAGTCATTCGGCTCACAATTAGCCTTACCGAACTCATCAGGACCTGATTGCATCTGGGTTTATCCCCTTTTCACCAAATGCAACCTGCCCTCTTGGGCACGATTCGATCGAATGGAAATAGGGATGGCAGTTTTGCCCATGGATATGGGTACCCGCGGGTACCCTACCCGAAAACAGTGGGCATGGATAAGACTTTTTACTACTTCATGCCCATGGGTAATGGGTATCCATACCCGCAAAATGCATGGGTAGGGTATGGGTATGAAATTATACCCATGGGTATCCCAATGGATACCCAGAAAAATTAATAAATAAATTAAACCCTATAATACCTACGGTGATTGGCATTGCAAGTTTGCAAACTTGGTTTTTTAAGTTAGTTTGTAATGAAGATTAAGACATTTGTGTGTCAATCCACATTGTGAAATTTTGATGTAAGTGCAAACCGGATTGTGATGGCCGAGTACCTAAATTTAGTTTTAGGCCCTTTTATTGGCTTACCTTTATCATGCCAATGTTAGATACTATACCCATTGAATATCCATTGGGTATAATATACCTGATGGGTATGGGCATGGGTACCAATTTGTGCCCATGGATATTGAAATGGATGGATATAGAAAAAATATTTGGGTATGGGTTTGGGCAGAAAAAGGTCGTACCCGCCCATACCTTACCCATTGCCATCCCTAAATGGAAAGATCGAACGAAGTTAGATAGATAAACCACCAAACCATCCAATCTAACCGATGATCAATCCACAGATCACTTCATCTTTCCTGCCAAAATCTATGCACTAATCTGAACCAAAAACGGGAAGGCACGCACCCTATTATGAACAGACACACACCCATGGCATGGGTACGCCCCCAAGTTCAGTCCAAAACAAGCAGCGCATGCCCCCAAATTCAGTCTACAACGTAGTACCAACGAAACAATCAAAAGAAGAAATGAAATTTTGGATGTGATGAAACGCCTAGCTAGCTAGCCAATGTCCATGGGTAGTACTACCAGTAGTGGTGAAATCGAATCCAGAGGACAGAGGACAGGGTCGGCCGGCGGGCAGTTGAAGCGGTGGCTGCGCCAGGCGGAGACGGAGAAGAGGGCGCGGTCCTCACAGACCTTAAAGTTGTCGCAGCCCAGCCCGCCGCGCCTGCAGCAGCGCGTATTAGCTCAGCGGGACGCACCCGAAGCAGGCGCCCTCCATGCGCGCCGCCCAGCGGTCCAGCCGCTCGTGCCGCTCCGCGCCGTCGCAGGCCATGATGCTTGGTGCTGTTTGCAGGTGGTAGCTGCTCCGTCTGCGCTGGCGCTGAGGCGGACACCGGCGCCGCGCGTGGCCGCCCTCTCCTCCGGCCAGCTCCGCCGTTCTCTTGGGGCGCGCTCTCTACGACCGGAGCTCACCGCGGCCCCTCCTCGCCCCGGCACCGCCCGCTGCAGGGCGCCTCTGCTCCGGCCTCGCGCATGTACACACCCACGCCACACTTCTCTCCACCATACGAGCTCCGGCAGCAGCGCTGCCACCGTCGCTCGCGCCCCGGCACCCATCGCCGCGGCTAGGATATGGTCTGGGTTGCCAGGAGGGAGGCGGGCGGATGGAGGGATCGGCTCCAAGTAGCTTGGTCGACGATTGGAGTGGCCGGCCTGAACGGGGAGAGAGCAGGAGGGGGCTCTTATTTGCTCTTTTAATAAAAAACGACCAGTTCAACGAAATGACAGAATCAGTACAACCGTTCGAATTCATGAGTTCAATAATAGTAACAGAATAATATTTTGTTACACGAAACAGAATAGCCCAGGGTCGCGTTATTCGTCACACTGGGTGAGGAATAGTTATTCTTCACCCCCTCTCTATTTTGACGTCAATGCACCGTATTTTTACGTTTCATCAATTTTGCCTTATTTCATACGTAAAAAGAGAACGTAAGAAAATATATACTCGTCGTAAAAATATATTTTATGTTATGTAAAATTACAAACGTAAAAACGTAGTGTAAAACATACATAAAATGTGATATTTCTAGCCTTATAACCTTTTTTTGTTTTCTTATACCAAATTTTAGGTAGTGAATCAATATGAATGTAACTATTTGTATTACAAACGTAATTTATTTATGAAGCGATCGTAAGATTACCTCGCATGAAGAATAAATTATATATGAGAAAGGCTAACTCAGCACACCCAATTATGTCGAGGGTTAGGGGAAAGTTTGGGTGGACATATCCTGAAGTTCAAAGGGGGGCATTAGGATAGATTATTGGGAGGGTGTGCATGCCAGAACCAGCCTTTCTCGTGCATGCGCTTAGCAGGTTAATACATCCATTTTTTACATCATGTTTTCCTACTATTATTTATAATGTTTTTATGCATAATAATGCTTTATGAAGTAATTCTAATGTCTTTTCTCTCATAATATGAAAGGTTTACACAAGGAGGGAGAATGCCGGCAACTGGAATTCTGGACCTGAAAAAGCTATGTGAGAGATACCTAATCTTCACATACCTGAAAATTTATGAAGAATTATTTTGAAATATATAAAAAATACTGGAGCAAATAACTACCGGAGGGGGGCCACCTAGTGACCACAGGACACCAGGGCGCGCCAGGTTTTAGGGCCCCCCAGGCGCGCCCTAGTGGGTTGTGGCCAACCCAGCCCACCTTCGGTGCCCATATTCTGGTATTTAAGGTCTTTTGACCTAGAAAAAATAAGGGGGGACTTTTGGGATAGAGCGCCGCCGTTTCGAGGCGGAACTTGGGCAGGAGCACTTTTGCCATCCGGTGGAGCGATTTCGCTGGCGAGCTTCCCTCCTGGAGGGGGAAATTGAAGTCATCGTCATCACCAACAACCCACTCGTCTTTGGGAGGCCAATCTTCATCAACACCATCTCCTCTCAAACCCTAGTTTATCTCTTGTGTTCAATCTTTGTACCAGAATCTCAGATTGGTACATGTGGGTGACTAGTAGTGTTGTACATATTGTAGTTGATTACTATATGGTTTATTTGGTGGAAGATTATATGTTCAGATCCATTATGCTATTTAATACCCCTCTGATCTTGAGCATGAATATCATTTGTGAGTAGTTACTTTTGTTCTTGAGGTCACGAGAGAATTCATGTTGCAAGTAATGATGTGAAGTTGATATATACGTGTTCGATATTTTGATGATATGTATGTTGAGATTCCCTTAGTGGTGTCATGTGAACATCGAGTGCATGGCACTTAACCATGTTTGGGCCTAAGGGAATGCATTCTAGAGTAGTTATTAGCTGATGGGTTGCTAGAGTGACAGAAGTTTAAACTCGAGTTGATACGCTACTTTGTAAGGGACTGGTTTGGGTCCATATGTTTAATGCTATGGTTGGATTTTGTATTAATACTTTTCTCGTAGTTGCGGATGCTTGCGAGGGGGTTAATCATAAGTGGGAGATTTCTTCAAGTAAGAACAACACCCCAAGCACAGGTCCACCCACATATCAAATTATCAAAGTAGCGAACACGAACCAAACCAACATGATCAAAGTGACTAGATGAAATTCTCATGTGCCCTCAAGAATGCTTTGCTTATGATAAGAGACCGTTTTGGCCTGTCCTTTGCCACAAAAGGATTGGGCTACCTTGCTGCACTTTATTTACCGTTATCGTTACTTGCTCGCTACAAATCATCTTGCTATCAAACTACTTGTTACCGATAATTTCAGTGCATGTAGACATTACTGCTGAAAACCGCTTGTCATTTCCTTCTGCTACTCATTGGGTTCGACACTCTTACTTATCAAAAGGACTATGATTGATCCCCTATACTTGTGGGTCATCACAGGTGGGTGGGTCCATTGCATTTAATTCGGTAAACATTGCGCACAATGGTCACAACTCCGCCGGCGCCGATCTTAGCCCCGTCAGTTTCACATGTATAGAAGCCCACTAGCAAGGTTGGGTGTAGAGAGAGATAGGGAGTAAGAGATGACCCTTGTAGTAGTCAGTGGTCGAGCTATTGTTTGGAAACATAGTAGAAAACAAAAAAATGCCCTACGATCACCCAGGAACGATATGAATATGCATTAACGGTTTTGGATTCGATCATTACCGACTCCAAGTTGCAGCAGAAGAAGACAACTCGGTGTGGATCATACTTGGAGTACCTAAAATCATAGATGAACAATCCCGCGAACCGCCCATGAACAATCCCTCAAAAGGAAGATCAAATGCACGGCCTCTCTACGAGTTGCAAGCGTACGGTCCACACGATCAGGCAGCGCTTCGCTGTCCAAAGCTAATCATCATGGGAGAATTAGAGTGAGGAGATCAGAACCACACCAGGTTTCTAATTATCAGGATTAGAGGATCTAGGTCAAGTTCTAATTGATCAACTAGGACCAACTAGAACTACAACTAGAGAACAAGAGGTGGCTCCAAAAGTTGTGTAGAGAAAAGGTGCAAAAGCCTCTAGTATATATATGTTAGAGGGGAGAGGAGGGGTGCCACAAGGAGGGGAAGGACTCACCTCCTTGCTCTGGCCAAAGGGGGAAGGGGGAGTCCTTCCCGCACCCCAATTTGATCTCCCTTAGAGGGAAGGGGGGCTGCCTCCCCTCTTGGGCCCTTGTTGCCCTCCACCTCTTGGCCTTTTAAGGCCCGTTGATATTTAATTAATTATAAAAGCCTCCCAATAATTACTAAAGCCTTTTATTATTAATTTAACATCTCCAAAAAAATTCCACTTATATATTATTTATCGTAATACTCGGTATTTCCCGATAAACTCCGAAGCCCTTCCGGTGACCCCGAAACCGTTCTGATTCCTCTCAAAACTATTTCAAATATTAACGAAACTATTTATTAAATAAACCCTCAATTGTCCTGTCCTACTAACACTTAGAAGATCGTGATTAACTTAAACTTGTGCCCCTGTAGGTTCGGTAAAACATAGACAAGAACAAAACCCCTTTATTAAATGCTCGATAACTGAATCGTGGACGCCCATATCGATCCCTATGAGTACAAGAATGATATTCAAGTGAACCTTTAGTTATCATGTGATATTCCCTTTGCTTACCGATACTTTACAAAACCTTAGGTGTATCGGTATCCTCTTGAGTCATACACATGCTTACTATATCGTTATCCTCGTTCACTACAAGAAATATGTCAACTTGTGACCACCACTATTGGTCACTGAATGGTCACTCTTTTCAATCTGTGACCTTTTTGTGACCAAAAACATAAGGTCAAAAGCTGGCCATCGTTAACTGACTATAGCGACCTTTCTTCTGGAATGGTCGTAGACGTTTATGACCAAAAAAAGGTCGTAGATTTAACGACCAATTATTTTGGTCACTAGCAATCCGACCACACCACGTCAGATCCACCATGGCAAGCTGACGTGGCAGAATTACGACCAAATGAAAAGGTCGTAAAATAGAATCAGCCCGGTCCATTTCAGCCATCTACATGGGCCAAGCCCAATAATTCGGCCCGTTTAATTTTTTCTCTTTTTATTTTGCTTATGTGCATGGGCCTGGCCCAATAATTTGGCCTTTTATTTTCTAGGAATGGAGCCTTTTTCTGATGAATTTTTTTATAGTCCACTATTGTTTTGGGCCACAACCTTTTTAGTCTAGTTCGAATTTGGGCCTTGGCCTTTTTATTTTCTGTTATGCAGCCTTTTATAAAAAAAATTCTTACAGTCATTTCTTTTTTTAGGCCCAAGACTTTTTGGTCTAATTCTTGTTTGGGCCTTGGCGTTTTTAGAGCCCAGGTTCTCATTTTGCATAACTATAAATAGAAAGGCCTAGGTGCACAAGTGATCCACAAGCCCAGGTGCACAAGTGATCCACATAACTTCACAGAAAATAAACAAAATGATCCACAAGTGATCCAGGTTCACAAGATCACATAACTTCACAGAAAGGCCCAGGTGCACAAGTGATCACATAACTTCACAAGATCCATGTGCTCTAGTTTAAACAGCAAAATGCAACAAAATGCAACAGCTCTCAGCTCAGCTCCCAGGTTCACAAGTTCAAAATGCAACAACTACCTTAGCTCAAAGACAAAGAGGTTCACAGCACAACCATCAAACTACCTTAGCTCCAAAGAGAGCCATCAAGTGGGCTAACTTCTCTTCCAGTTCTTGAGACTTCTTGTGCAGCAGCTCAAGTTCCTTGTCGCGTGCAGCTTCAGATTCTTCCGCCTTCATCTTGATTGCCTCCAATTCTTCTTGCACCAGTTCAGCTCGGACCTCTCCAGCTTCTGCTCAAGGTCACGAACATGAGTAGCCACTTCAGCAGTTGCTTTGCGGGAGTTGTTCCTAGATGACTGGAGCCCAACATTCGTGAGGAATGTGCTTTGCTTGACAGATTTCAACAGCACTTCTTCGACAATTTGTACAGTAGACTTTGGCTCTTCACCTTCTGGTACCGGCGCGTCCTTCATTTTTTCCATCTCAAGCTAGCATATGGAGGAAAATGATAGGCATTAGTGGAGAAACCAAACCAACACACAAATGGATTATTTGAAGTAACCAAACCAGCACACAAAATCTATACAAGAAGATGATGACTAGTGACCTGGAGACATGCAATTGGAACAATATGATCGCTTCATTAAGCCTAGAATGGTGGTTCTATATAAGATGGCTTCCTGACTAACATTCAGATCAAATTTCATCATGTCATAAAAAATGCAACAAATAGCTACAACAAGTTCTGATATCTTTGTTGAACTATCAAATAGCATCAAAGCTTTGAACAAAGCATGTGTGAATCAAACAGCATGGAACTATCTTCATTAAGCTGTTTTGATATCTTCATTAAGCCTAGCATGGAACTATAAGCATGGAACTATCAAACAACATCAAAGCATGGAACTGGCTCCGAATCAAACATCATCAAATCATTAAAGCATCAAACAACATCAAAGCTGGCTGTGAATCAAACAGGGCATGGACAAAGCATGGAGTGACTTACTATAGCAGTCTTGATTGGCTCCGAAAACCCGTGCTTCTTGCTGTTGTGGGTGGCCTTAAACAAGTCAATCGCAGACAGCTCCTCACCCTTACGCTCTTCTTTCTGAAATGGTTTTCAACAAAAATCAAAATGTTATTCAGCAAGAATCAAAAATGTTATTCAACGAGGATCAAACGGTAAGGTCTCTAGAGAAAAGTTCTCACAGTGGCAAAAATGTGTGATGTGTAGTGCCTGGAACCAGTTCTCTGATTGTACACGACTTTCTCTCGATTCATCTTGTTTGACACACAGGTTTCCTACAAAAAAGCATACTGTCAGCATGATCTAGCACTAGCATATCATGTGTAGAACATAAAGCATCAAACAAAGCAGAGACAAACCTTGTGTCTTGGGGTAGACCACATCTCCACTAGAGCTTGCCATTCACCATCCGTCAGATCAGGTACCGGAGACTTAATGCTGACTTTATTTGTGGCTACAGTATCAAAATACTTCTTCTTGATCTGATGGCGTCTGTTCTTTGAATTTTTCTGCAGAATATCTTTGCACGCGGTCTTGATGGTCTCCGAGTCCGTGTTCATCTCAAAATTTGCCTACCAAGACAACAAACAAGGTAGGAACAATATTAGTGATCATGCATAGGTGTAACAGAAAATAGATAGCACGTTAACTATGAAACAAGTAGCTTACATCAACTTTCCCAATGTAGCTCTCCAATAGACTAGCATTTTTTTGTATAGCTTGAAGTGAGGAAGAACCGGAAGATGGCTTCTTGCAACGAGTCCACACTCAGAAGCAAGCTTTGCTGACTGCAGAGGCTTCTCTGGATGCTTCATCCCTTCGGCAATTTGGATAGGCACCTTGCTACCAAGCGACTTGGTGATCCTCTCTAGCCCTTTGCCCTTTCTAAGTCTAGTCTTGGTAGTCATTGCATCCGAAAATGAAATTGAACTCATAAATTAGAATAGAAATCGACAAATGCAGGAATCGACAAAATCATACATGATCATTCCATTTGGAAAATGCACTAGTAAAAGATAGCATTGCAAAGGTCAACTTGCCTGATTGAAGCACAAGCTGCTGTTCTTCTTCATTGATGACAGCATTCCTGTCAATAGAAGGTGCAACAGGGCTGAGGTCTGTGTGGACAGTGCCTACTTCATCAATGCAGATGGTTCCTCCTTCATCTAGGCAGACAGTGCCACTTCCATCCATGCTAAGAGTGGTTCCTTCATCCATGGGCGGCAACTCATCACCCTTTTGCACCGAGGTCTCAGAGTCCATGCGCAGCAGACTTTCCTGATGGTCCGTCGCAGTCGCCATCTTTGCTTTCTGCTTTGTGACTCTATCAAGGGCAGGTTCATCAGGTTCCAGGATCCTCTTTTTTTGTCCTGGAGCTGGGGCCATCACCCTTCTTGGAGGCATTGCAGCAGATGTTTTTGAGCTCTTCTTCTTCTTGCTGACTGTCTTCTTAACACCAGGCCTCTTCGTCCTAGATTCCTTCAGTGCCTCGTATAAATAGCACGGAAAAAAGCATTAGATCACAAGAGAAATATGTGAGCACAAGGAATAACATAGCATAAAAGAACCCAGCCCTCCAAGCAAGAAAGAGTTTGCACCTTAACATTCTTGTTCACTACAACATCATCCACTTCCTCTCCATCAATAACTTCATCCTCCTTAGGATTGTACTCTGGGTCATCATTGATAACTCCACTACCTTCTTGAACCTCATCACTTCTACCTTCTTGTACACCATTTGTTTTCCTAATCATCGACGCTATTGCACCGATGCCAAGGGACTGGAACATCCGATTGTTCCTCATGATATTTCTAGCCCTAACCTTCTCGTACTCGGTGAGAGGCTCTTCTTTGCATGATAAAGGAAACATAACTATTAGGTGAATGTTTGGAATGCATGGACAGACAGCCAAACATATCTTATGAAATTTTATTATCATTTAATCCTAGTTATTTAGGTAAGGAAGACTAACAGGACACAGGCACAATTAAGCCAGCTTATTCAGATTGCAGCAATACATTTCACTTAGCATATTAAGACACAGGTTTTATGAAACTGACAGTATAACCACAAGGAGCAAGTTGCATACCAACGGTTGGCCTCATGTTTGACCTTGTCATCCTTGCCATGGATGATCTTGAGGTGGTTGGAACGTTTCTATAATAGCTTGCAAAATAGAATAAACAAGAATGAGATATAACAGGGACAAAGTAGAATGATGCACTTATATCAATAAAGGAAAGCACTTGAACCAGCATGCACACACTGATGTAGCAATGCATCAGTAATAATGCATGCGAGGCAAACTTGCTGGATCAACAATATAGTGATGTAGTTAAATTAATTAAGCAACCATGTAATTGCACTAAACAAGCATGCATGTACATAGGAAAGATATGAAGCATCCCTTAAAATCTTGACTACATAAAGCAGGGGGTAGCAATGTACATAACTCAACTAAGTTAATTGGTGTCATTACATAAAAGTAGCACAAAGTAACAAACTAACACAACTAGCTAATCAATAGAATAAAGCTCACAGAAATGGCAGATGGACTAAATCATTTAGTAATGAACACCATGAATTAACTAGACCAACCAGGAGAGCATATATCACACCTACATGAACTACTCTAGTAGTACAGTGAGCAGGAAGCTTTCTATATGAACAACAGAGTCCCATAGGAAGCAATGAGAGATTAGCACTGCCACTGACCAATTTAGCAAACCCAGGAACATAGCTATGGAACTAGATCATCCATATGTAAACCAAAGCATGGCAGGAGCTCACAGGATAGAAACAAAACATGAATGGGAACCTACAAACCGTAGATAGCATGGGAACAACAACTATAGAGCTTTAGATTTAGTGGTGACCATAATCAAGAACAAATAACAGGATTGGCAGCAGAGGGGGAGGGAGATGGAGATGGACAATAACCTGCTTTTGTGGTGGTGCTCGTGGTAGCCGTGCTTGAGCTCCTCCCCCTGATGCTGCTCAATGACATGCAGGACAAACAAGGCCATGGATGAGCTGCCACATGGCATCCACATGACAACGCAAAACAGCAAGCAACAATCTAGAATAATATCAAGCCACAGGCCATGTCAGAGTCATTGACAGGGATGCACAATCAAAATAGAGCATACAAAATCTAGAACAAAGAACCACCTCCCCACAAAACCCTAACCCCATGAATCAAACCCCATACAAAATCAGATTACTCATCATAATCAATGTGCAGTAGCACATTCTCATAAGAATGGAATAGAACAAAGAATTATGGACATTCTCATAAGCATGCATGATTTGGTATATCAACCCATATAGACCAACAACAATTGCAAGTAAGTGGCTTTATGTAGGCTAACCCATGTTGCACAGTCAAAACTATGCATTCTTCATGAAAACCCCTGAGAACATGCACATACTCTTAACAACAATTGAAATCATGCATAGGGAGGAAATTTAGATCACAGATGCCACAGAAACGACAACGGTGAACCATGAACATTTCAGTAGTAGACACTGACAACCATGGGCAGAAGGAACACGTCACAGATGCCACAGAAACGACAACGGTGAACGATCAGCACATTCTGATACTATTGAAATTATGCACTCAAACCCCCATGAACCCTAACCCCATGAAACCCATGAACCCTAACCCCATGAACTAGAGGGAGATCATCCTCATGAATCCCCATCGATCCTACCCCACGAACCAGAGAGCAACGTATACCCTAACCCTAACCCCATGAATCCTAACCCTAACCCGCGTCGATCCATCCCCATCAACCCTAGGAGAACCCATGAGGGAGATCTACCGAACCCTAGAAGATCTAAACATCGAGGGGAGAGGGGAACGTACCTGCCGTCGTTGATCGTCGATGATGTAGATGATGTAGTCGCCGTTGTCGACGTAGTCATAGCCGGGGCGGTCGATGTAGCCGTAGATGTCATCGATGAAGCCGCTGTCGTGGAGGGGAGAGGGGAGGGGGGATTCGTCGTCGTCGATTTAGTCGATGTAGCCGCTGTCGTCGTCGATGATGCGGGTGATGTAGCCGTCAAGGGAAGGGGATTCGTCGTTGGGGAGGACAGCGTGACGCGGCGCGGTGGGCGGTGCAGCGGC
>NC_041390.1:12484992-12485962 GCF_002162155.2 Triticum dicoccoides
GGCAGGGGAGGGAGCTAGGGTTCATCGGGGAAAGGGGAGGGGAATGGAATGGGGAAATTTTGGGGAGTGGTAGTGGGGATGGATCCCGCGTGTTTAGTGGTAGAGGGGTGGTGGGTCCCGCATGGTAGTGGGAGAGAAGTGGTGGGAAATTTTGGTGGGGTGGGAGGGAAAATTTGGTGCTAGGGGGAAATTTCGGTGGGGTGGGAGGGAAATTTTCACCAGTTTTTAGAGGTTTTGAGGCAGAAAAAATAGGTTTTTTTGTAAACTTTGTAGAAATCATGGTTAAAATCATACCGAGTAGCTCAAGAAAACATCCGTATTGCAAATTTAGTATTTTTGCTAGTTGGTAGGCCACATTTGATGATGTGACGCGGAGGTCTCCCATTTTTTTTGATTTTTTTGAATTTTTTACGATGTTTTCAAAAACCGGTCGATTTCGTCACGGCGTCCGTCCATGGCTAGGGTTTGAGCCATGCCAATCTGTTGTCGATTCTGTGATGAAATGCCTACCTGTGAAGCTAAAAAGCATTTTTGGAAAAAATAACGGGCAAGCTATGGAGGACCCGCAGTTCAAATTCCAGCCGGTTCCAACTGAATCGGCCGAAGGTGGTCTGAATTGCCGAGAGTAGCTACGAGGGTCGGGAATGCATGCTTTTTGGCGACCGTCCGTAAAATAGGGTCTACTTTGAGATAGACATGGAATGGCGCCGTTTGGGGTGACCCTCCTTGTAGCCGCTTCACAAAAAAAGCATGTCTTTACACTGGTAGAAAAAGGGCCTGTTGTCCCGGTTCCTGAACCGGGACTACAGGGTCGGTACTAATGCCCTGTCCCTTTAGTCCCGGTTCAATCCAGAACCGGGACAGATGGGCCTCCACGTGGCCTGTGCGCGGAGCCCAGGCAGGAGACCCTTTGGTCCCGGTTGGTGGCACCAACCGGGACCAATAGGCATCCACGCGTCAGCATTTCTGT
>NC_041390.1:12486327-12491194 GCF_002162155.2 Triticum dicoccoides
TTCCTGAACCGGGACTAAAGGGTCGGTACTAATGCCCTGTCCCTTTAGTCCCGGTTCAATCCAGAACCGGGACAGATGGGCCTCCACGTGGCCTGTGCGCGGAGCCCAGGCAGGAGACCCTTTGGTCCCGGTTGGTGGCACCAACCGGGACCAATAGGCATCCACGCGTCAGCATTTCTGTGGCTGGGGTTTTTGTTTTTTTTTGAAAGGGGGGGGGGGTTGGGGGTTTTGGGGGGTTAATTTAGGTGTTTCATATATTGTGTTAGCTAGCTATAATTTATAGAGAGAAGTGTCCTCTCTTATGTCTGTGCTTGGTCGACACCACGTACTATACATACGTATAGAGAGGACTAGACACGCTAGCTAGCTAGTAAGCAAACGAAGGAAACAGAAGATCGTCATGAACATATATGCATACAGAGAGAAGTGATATCGACCACCTCTCCTTCTCCGAGAGATTGGTCGAACAATAAGTTCTCATATATCTATCCGACACTACCGGCTACATATATACAATAATTATCTCTTACAAATATAATCATACGGACTCATGGTCCACATAGTATACTCCGTCTTCAGCGATCACGTGGTCAAGAAAGAATGCCGCCAATTCCTCTTGAATTTCTCGCATGCGAGCTGGTGCTAGGAGTTCATCCCGCTTCCGAAACATCTAATTTGAAGAAGGGGGTCAATACATATATATATATGAATGAATGAAACTCAACACAAATGATGGTAATAAAATAAAATTGTGAATGTTGTTATTTACGTACTTCATATTGTTCGTCAGTGTAGCCCCGCTCACAGGTCGTGTGGCGGATGGACTCGCAAACGTAGTATCCACATAAATCATTCCCTTGTTCCTGCCACAACCACTTTACAAGAAATAGAGGTCAATCGAACTGATAAGAAAGAATGCCAAATGGTATTGATGAAACTAGCGCTTGAATCAATAGGAGATGCGCGGAACATGCTACTATAGTACTTACTTTCGGGTGTCTAAATTGCAGCTTCTTCGGGAGTCCTGGAGCTTTTTTGGAGAATTTTTTCCAAACCCTGCCAGACAAAGAAAACAATTACTTGATATATCAGGAAATGAACAAAGTTGCTGATATGGTGGATAATGATCGATTTAACTTACTTCTCGAGCATTTGAGTCATGTCCGCATAGTCCTGGGGATCCTTTCGTTTTGAGTCTAAGACGGTTACTAGTCCCTGCTCAAGCTTAATCTCTAGGAGAATATAGTGGTAACTGCACACGCATGCATAACTCATCAATTACATTACTATAACATTGACTAATATATAAGGGAAACCGAATACGCACAAGACAGTAACACTCACTTGAAGTTGTAAGGAAAGAGTATTATATCTTTGTTTTCATTTATTACCAACGATCGTAGCAAGTTGGCCTCGGTATCTGCGGCATGAAATTTAACCTGAGTTGCATCTATGAGATATGTGTTAATGAACCCAATATCACCGACTTGTCTTTTCTTCAATTCGGCGATCTTCAATCTGCATAATATAGTGAGGATGATTATAAATACATGCAATGAAAGAGCTGAGCTATATAGAGAGACTTAATGACAGAAGTAGTACTACTTACAGACAGTAGCAGGTGACCGTTGTTTTATCGAGGGCCAATTGATTGAAAAACTGAAAGAACTCCTCAAATGGAACAAGCAACAGTTCAATTCCAACGAGGTCATGCTCCTTTTTAACTTTCACATACAAAGTACTCCTCCCCCAGAGTCTCTGCAGATTTTCAAGTACCAATCATGCAATCTTCGCATCATCGTTGTTAGAGATCTTTCATCTTCGACGAGAGGCTTCCCGTACTTGTATCTTTGTATCTGCACCTCCATGAAATCATAATGTACATCGTCGGGCAGGTAATCGCCAAGATTGCTATAACCGGGCACCATCCTTGGATCATTAGCGACGTTGTCGCTAGGCACCTTGAGCGGGGGGCACGATTGCTTCGCTTGTTCGCCGAGCTGGGCAATTTGTTTCCCAGCTCGTCGTTCTTTCAGCCTTTGATCACTGACAGTACTTCCCGACCGCTCCGCTTCGGCAAATTCCTTTCCAATAATGCACTCATAGTTTCCTTTCAGCGGAGACTTGGGTGGTTTTGTCAGGGCAGCCAGAGTGCGCTTCGCTTTCACCGGATCTACCTTCTCCTCCGGAGGTGGATGTTTCTTTGCTTTCACCCCTTCAAAGTAGTTCCTCACTTCTTCTCGTGCGGTCTCGGTGTTCTCCTCCGGGGTCCTCTCGTATGGTAACTTCTCTGGAGTCTTCAGAGAAGGACCGAATCTGTATTTCCTCCCGCCTCTGGCTGTACTGCTAGACGCCGGCAGAGCAGATGGAGCGGTTGTCTTCTTTACTTGCTTACGAGGTGGAGGAGAAGGACTACGACGCGCCGGAGCGGCGGAAGGTCTCTTCCGCCCTTGCTGACGAGGCGGAGAAGGAGGAGGCTGGCTGCTCGGGCGCGTTGGCGCAGGCGGAGAAGGAGGCGGAGTGCCGCCACGCGCCGGAGAAGGAGCCGGTCGAGTGCCCTGATCATCACTCGCCGGAGGAGGAGGCGGTGGAGGAGGCGGAGTGCCCTGACTGGCCGGAGGAGGAGGAGGCGGAGGAGGCGGAGTGCCCTGACTTGCCGGAGGAGGAGGAGGAGGCGGAGGCGTCCAGTTCGGAAGGTTGATGAGCTCCTTCCGCCATAGGCATGGAGTCTTCAGAGCAGACCCCAGCCTAGTCTCCCCTTCACCGGTAGGGTGGTCAAGCTGGAGGTCCTCAAATCCCTCCGTTATTTCATCCACCATCACCCTAGCATATCCTTCTGGAATCAGCCGGCAGTGAAAAGTTGCGCCGGGTTCAGTAGGATAAACAGAGCCAACAACCGCCTTGACCTTCAAATTCATCCATTGCGTCATAAGGTGGCAATTTTGAGACTCCGTGATAGCATCCATGGGATAGCTGGCAGGAGCCATCAAGGCATGCTCCGGTTGAAGCAGCTCAGTGGAAGCCATGCTGCTTCTCCGCTGAGATGGCGGGGTAGCTTTGGGGGAAGCTTCGACAGTACGTTTGCTGTGATTTGCTGCTCGTTCCTCTATCGCTTGTACCCTTGCTTGTAGCGCCTGCATTTGGGCCTGCTGCAATTTTTTCCTCTTCTCCTGGGATTTGTAACCGCCTGCGTCCGGAAACCCAACCTTCCACAGAATGGAGCCTGGCGTGCCTCGTGTCCGTCCAGTGTGCTCAGGATTCCCGAGGGCCATTGTGAGCTCGTCGTTCTCTCTGTTTGGGAAGAACGTCCCTTGCTGCGCTGCTTCGATATACTGCTGAAGCTTCCTGACTGGTATGTCCATTTGATCGTTTGTCCAAATGCACTTCCCTGTTACAGGGTCCAAGGTTCCGCCAGCCCCGAAGAACCAAGTTTGGCAACGGTCTGGCCAGTTAATTGTCTCTGGTTCGATCCCTTTATCAACCAGATCATTCTCAGTCTTGGCCCATTTAGGCCGGGCTACGAGGTAGCCACCTGACCCCGTGCGATGGTGATGCTTCTTCTTCGCAGCATTTTGCTTGTTTGTCGCCGACATCTTCTTACTCTTTTCCGATGTCTTGTGGGCCAGAAATGCGGGCCAGTGATCTCTGATCTTCTCATATTTGCCCTTGAATTCTGGTGTCTCTTTATTTTCGACAAACTTATTCAGCTCTTTCTTCCACCTCCTGAATAGTTCTGCCATCCTCTTAAGAGCAAAAGACTTGATTAATTGCTTTTTAACTGGCTTCTCTGGATCATCCTCTGGCGGTAGGGTGAAATTTGACTTCAGCTCAGTCCAAAGATCATTTTTCTGCATATCATTGACATAAGACACCTCAGGGTCTTCTGTAGCCGGCTTTAACCATTGCTGGATGCTGATCGGGATCTTGTCCCTAACCAAAACCCCGCACTGAGCAACAAATGCGCTCTTTGTCTGGAGGGGTTCAATCGGTTGGCCGTCGGGCGCGATTGCTATGATCTCAAACTTTTCATCCGAGCTCAACTTTTTCTTTGGGCCTCGTCTCTTTACCGAAGTTGTGCTCGATCCGGAGGGCTAGAAAAAAGAACAAAGACTTAATTAATATGTGTACATACCAAAACAATGAATGCATCAATTAGCTAGTCAGCAGAAGCTTAACTAATATATATACCTGGCCGGACTCGGTTCGGTCACCGGAGACGTCATCACGGTCTCCTTCTTGCACCGGCATTGGGTCACCGGAGCCGTCCTCACGGTCTCCTTCTTGCACGGGCATTAGGTCACCGGAGCCATCATAATCATAGCCAGCTGCTTCCAGACCATCAGTGTCATTGAGAAACAACGAGCAGACGGCATCACTTCCTCGTGCGATTATGTCCCCCAACAACTCTTCTTGTACTTCGTCTCGGGCGGTGTCCATAGTTTCTACAAATATTGACAACATGGCAATTATTATTCAAACATGACAGATGGATATATTAGTGGCAAACGTAGAACTAATATTAATTAGTGGCCTCGATGCTGCTTCTCTAGGGTTTGGGGTGGCCTCGACGCTGCTTCTCTAGGGTTTGGGGTGGCCTCAACAACGCTTCAAGGATAAAAAAAGAAGAGGAAGAAGAAAAAAAGAGGAGAAGAAAGAATAGAGGAGTAAGAACTCCTCTATTATTTCTTCTCCTCTTTTTTTCTTCTTCTTCCTCTTTTTTTTATCGGGAACGAGGGTCGTCGAGGGTCACCGAGCGGTAGAGGAAACCCTAAATAGCAAGTATCGTGGGTGTGAGATACATGTGGCCGTCGGTGTCGGACAGTACATCCACGTCCCACAAGTGACGCGGGCTTCGACGCCCGCGTCA
>NC_041390.1:12491954-12492536 GCF_002162155.2 Triticum dicoccoides
ACGACCTAAAATGACCTAAAATGAAAATAACCTAAAATGCACTAAAGTTATCGACGACCCTCTCGACACACCCACGAATAAGAAAATATATCATCTTCTTCATCTCCTCTTCTTTGCATATTCACATAGCCACATACACATACATAGCCACATACATATTCATCTATGAATAAAAAAACATCATAGGTACAATTCATATCGACATTCATACATACATGAAAAAAATTATATGAACATCGTGAACAAAAAGATCATCGAGCAAAATTATTTTCCATGAACATACATATAGCCACATTCATATAGAACTTTTGCATATATGAACATATATAGATGATTTTCTAAAAATGTAACTTTTGCATATATGAACATATATACACAGAGAAAAACATACATGCATATATAGCCATATCCATACGTACATACATATCGACATTCATACATACATGAAAAAAAAAATCCATGAACGTATAAACAGAGAGCAGCGGCGGCAATGGGTGGCGTCGTCGGCGACGGGGATGGGAAAAGGGGGAGCTCACTGGGGGGGCGGCGACGGGGAGAGGAGGCCAGCAATGGGAAGGAGGA
>NC_041390.1:12492546-12493118 GCF_002162155.2 Triticum dicoccoides
CATCCACGTCCCACAAGTGACGTGGGCGTCGAAGCCCGCGTCACTTGTGGGACGTGGATGTACTGTCCGACACCGACGGCCACATGTATCTCACACCCACGATACTTGCTATTTAGGGTTTCCTCTACCGCTCGGCGACCCTCAACGACCCTCGTTCCCGATAAAAAAAGAGGAAGAAGAAGAAAAAAAGAGGAGAAGAAGGAGATCTTCTCCTCTATTCTTTCTTCTCCTCTTTTTTTTCTTCTTCCTCTTCTTTTTTTATTCTCTTCTTCCTCTCATGTTCGACGACCCTCGACCCCTCGGCGACCCTAGACCCCCTCTCGACCCCCTCATGTCGAAGTTATCAGGTAGGGGGTATATCGACAACGACATACCCGATACATACATACATACATACATACATACATATCACATGCATCCATACATATATGAACAAAATTAATATCTACTAATTAACAACCTAAATAAAAAAACTAATACATATAGGAAGAAGAAGAAAAAAGAAGAGAAGAAAGAATAGAGGAGGAGAAAGAATAGAGGAGAAGACTTCCTCTCCTCTTCTTCCCCTTCTT
>NC_041390.1:12493901-12523863 GCF_002162155.2 Triticum dicoccoides
TGACGGGGACGACGGGCTCGGGGTGGCACACGGCGACGGGGACGGCGGTGGGCTCGGGGCGGCACACGGCAACGGGGACGAGGAGGCGGGGCTCGGGGCAGGGCGGACGGCAGCGGGCTCGGGGCAGGGCGGCCGGAGACGGGCAGGAGGGCGCGACAACGACGACAGCGACAGGGCACGGCGACGGCGACGGGGCAGGGCGCGGCGATGGCAAGCACGCAGGGATGGGGCAGGGCGCGGCGATGGCGACGAGGAGGACGAGCAGCCTGGCAGCATCGACGATGGGGAATGGAGCAGTTGGCGTAATTTTCGCAAGTGTGGGCTTATATAGGCGGACATATGGTCCCGGTTCGTCGCACGAACCGGTACGAATGCGCACCTATGGTCCCGGTTGGTGCTACCAACTGGGACCAAAGGCCTCTTTTCGGCAGCCCAAAGGGCGGGAAGCAGAGGCGTTTGGTCCCGGTTGGTCGCACCAACCGGGACTAAAGGGGGGCATTCGTCCCGGTTGGTGTTACGAACCGGTACCAATGCACCCCTTCAGTCCCGGTTGGTGCTACCAACCGGGACCAAACGCCCTGTGCTGGTGCGGTGCGGTCATAAGTTTAGTCCCACCTCGCTAGTTGAGAGGGGCACGGAGTGGTTTATAAGCCTCGCTGCCACATCCCTCTCGAGCTCCTCTCTATTGCAGGCTTACGGGCCTAATCCATGCACTGCTATGCATGTTGGGCCTGCTGGGCCTTCTGCGGGCCTGAATCCTGGCCCATGGAAGGGTTTCTAGTCGTATTCAGGCCGTGGAGGCCTAGTAGGTGGCATTTTTTTGTTTTCTTTTTTTCTTTTTATTTTTTTATTTGTACTAAATACTTATAGTTTTTTAGTGATTTCTTTTTGCTTTGAGGTCACAAAAATTATAAACTTTCTGTTAGTGCCATTAGTTATAAAATTTGTTTTTTTTTGTTTTCTTCTGTTGTTTTCTTTTTTGCTTTTTTATTTGTACTAAATACTTATAGTTTTTTAGTGATTTCTTTTTTGCTTTTAGGTCACAAAAATTATAAACTTTCTGTTAGTGCCATTAGTTTTAAAATTTGAATTTTTTTTGTTTTCTTCTTTTGTTTTATTTTTTGCTTTTTATTTTTTTATTTCTACTAAATACTTATAGTTTTAAAATGTATGTGAATCACTAGTTTATGAATAACTTTACTATGAAGTTAGATTTTTGAGTGATTCTTTTTCCTGCTACTTAATATTACAGTGTTTTATCATTATACTCTATTTGGTAATTTTAGGTTATTTTTAATATCTGTTTTAATCAAAAACAAATTTTGTTTATTTTTTGCTATTAAATTCTTTTTGCTATTAATGTGTTGAACAAAAAATACTTTTTGAATTTAAGTTTCATAAATTTTATATAAGTTTAGTTTCAAAAATACTAGAGGTTTATAAAAACTTTTTAGTTGATTGCTTTTGCTTTTTTGAGCTATAAGACCCTGAAATTGAAAAGCATTTCAAATGAACTCCGAAAAGGTTGAAAGTTGGCATGGTATCATCATTTCACCCACATAGCATGTACAACAAAGTTGAGATGGTTACGGCAAAAATTGGATGCACTTTGTGTACAAAACGGACAATCTCTTTCAAAGTATCAGGGTTTCGGACGAAAGATCATCTGTTACAAAGGGATTTCATTTTCTTGAACTTATTTGAAATCCATATTTTTTTCTGTGTTCAAAATGCACCATTCAAAGCCACATCATCAATTTTTAACCCTTTATGACTTCATTTGTTATTTTTCATGCATTTACTGATTTTTTTGAGCTATAAGACCCTGAAATTGAGAAGCATTTCAAATGAACTCTGAAAAGGTTGAAAGTTGGCATGGTATCATCATTTCACACACATAGCATGTGCAACAAAGTTGAGATGGTTATGGCAAAAACTAGATGCACTTCGTGTACAAAATGGACAATCTCTTTCGAAGTATCAGGGTTTCGGGCGAAAGATCATCTGTTACAAAGGGATTTCATTTTCTTGAACTTATTTGAACTCCATATTTTTTTCTGTGTTCAAAATGCACCATTCAAAGACACATCATCAATTTTCAACCCTTTCTGACTTCATTTGTTATTTTTCATGCATTTACTGATTTTTTTGAGCTATAAGACCCTGAAATTGAAAAGCATTTCAAATGAACTCCGAAAAGGTTGAAAGTTGGCATGGTATCATCATTTCACCCACATAGCATCTGCAACAAAGTTGAGATGGTTACGACAAAAACTGGATGCACTTCGTGTAGAAAACGGACAATCTCTTTCGAAGTATCAGGGTCCCGGTTGGCATGGTATCATCATAATAGTTGCGAGAGAAAGTCTTCACTTTTTCTTCGCTTTTGTTATTTGCTTATTGCGCCGTAACCATGGATAATCTTCATCGTTTATCAGGATGCTTGGGTCAGCCTTGACATTGAAGGGAGGAATTTCATGAAACTTTTCATAATCTTCAGACATGTCTGTCTTGCCGTCCACTCCCAGGATGTCCCTTTTTCCTGAAAGAACTATGTGGCGCTTTGGCTCATCGTATGATGTATTCGCTTCCTTATCTTTTCTTTCTCTCGGTTTGGTAGACATGTCCTTCACATAGATAACCTGTGCCACATCATTGGCTAGGACGAACGGTTCGTCAATGTACCCAAGATTTTTCAGATCCACTGTTGTCATTCCGTACTATGGGTCTACCTGTACCCCGCCGCCTGACAGATTGACCCATTTGCACTTAAACAAAGGGACCTTAAAATCAGGTCCGTAGTCAAGTTCCCATATGTCTACTATGCAACCATAATATGTGTCCTTTCCGCTCTCGGTTGCTGCATCAAAGCGGACACCGCTGTTTTGGTTGGTGCTCTTTTGATCTTGGGCGATCGTGTAAAATGTATTCACATTTATCTCGTATCCTTTGTAAGTCAATACAGTCAAAGATGGTCCCCTGGACAACAAGTACAACTCATCACAAACAATGTTGTCACCTCTGAGACGTGTTTCCAACCAACTGCTGAAAGTCCTGATGTGTTCACATGTAATCCAGTCGTCGCACTGCTCCGGGCGTTTGGAGCGCAGACTATTCTTGTGTTCATCGACATACGGGGTCACCAAGGTAGAGTTCTGTAGAACTGTGTAGTGTGCTTGAGACCAAGAATATCCATCCCTGCATATTATTGAGTCACTTCCAAGAGTGCCTTTTCCAGTCAGTCTCCCCTCATACCGCGATTTAGGGAGACCTATCTTCTTAAGGCCAGGAATGAAGTCAACACAAAACCTGATAACATCCTCTGTTTGATGGCCCATGGAGATGCTTCCTTCTGGCCTAGCACGGTTACGGACATATTTCTCTAGGACTCCCATGAACCTCTCAAAGGGGAACATATTGTGTAGAAATACAGGCCCCAGGATGACAATCTCGTCGACTAGATGAACTAGGACGTGCGTCATGATATTGAAGAAGGATGGTGGGAACACCAGCTCGAAACTGAAAAGACATTGCGCCACATCACTCCTTAGCCTTGGTACGATTTTTGGATCAATCACCTTCTGAGAGATTGCATTGAGGAATGCACATAGCTTCACAATGGCTAATAGGACGTTTTCCGGTAGAAGCCCCCTCAATGCAACCGGAAGCAGTTGCGTCATAATCACATGGTAGTCATGAGACTTTAGGTTCTAAAACTTTTTCTCTGACATATTTATTATTCCCTTTATATTCGACGAGAAGCCAGTCGTGACCTTCATACTGAGCAGGCATTCAAAGAAGATTTCTTTCTCTTCTTTCGTAAGAGCGTAGCTGGCAGGACCTTTATACTGCTTTGGAGGCATGCCGTCTTTTTCGTGCAAATGTTGCAGGTCCTCCCGTGCCTCAGGTGTATCTTTTGTCTTCCCATACATGCCCAAGAAGCCTAGCAGGTTCACGCAAAGGTTCTTCGTCACGTGCATCACGTCGATTGAAGAGCGGACCTCTAGGTCTTTCCAGTAGGGTAGGTCCCAAAATATAGATTTCTTCTTTCACATGGGTGCATGTCCCTCAGCGTCATTCGGAAGAGCTAGTCCACCGGGACCCTTTCCAAAGATTACGTAGTGTAAATCATTGACCATAGCAAGTACGTGATCACCGGTACGCATGGAGGGCTTCCTCCGGTGATCTGCCTTGCCATTGAAATGCTTGCCTTTCTTTCGACATTGATGGTTGGTCGGAAGAAATCGACGATGGCCCAGGTACACATTCTTCCTGCATTTGTCCAGGTATATACTTTCAGTGTCATCTAAACAGTGCGTGCATGCGTGGTATCCTTTGTTTGTCTGTCCTGAAAGGTTACTGAGAGCGGGCCAATCGTTGATGGTCATGAACAACAACGCCTTAAGGTTAAATTCCTCCTGTCTGTGCTCATCCCACGTACGTACACCGTTTCCATTCCACAGCTATAAAAGTTCTTCAACTAATGGCCTTAGGTACACATCAATGTCGTTGCCGGGTTGCTTAGGGCCTTGGATGAGGACTGGCATCATAATGAACTTCCGCTTCATGCACATACAAGGAGGAAGGTTATACATAAATAAAGTCACGGGCCAGGTGCTGTGATTGTTGCTCTGCTCCCCGAAAGGATTAATGCCATCCGCGCTTAAAGCAAACCACACATTCCTTGGGTCCTTTGCAAACTCATCCCAGTACTTTCTCTCGATTTTTCTCCACTGCGACCCGTCAGCGGGTGCTCTCAACTTCCCATCTTTCTTTCGGTTCTCACTGTGCCATCACATCAACTTGGCATGCTCTTCATTTCTGAACAGACGTTTCAACCGTGGTATTATAGGAGCATACCACATCACCTTCGCAGGAACCCTCGTCCTGGGGGGCTCGCCGTCAACATCACCAGGGTCATCTCGTCTGATCTTATACCGCAATGCACCGCATACCGGGCTTGCATTTAGATCCTTGTATGCACGGCGGTAGAGGATGCAGTCATTAGGGCATGCATGTATCTTCTCCACCTCCAATCCTAGAGGGCATACGACCTCTTTGCTGCGTATGTACTGTCGGGCAATTCATTATCCTTTGGAAGCTTCTTCTTTAATATTTTCAGTAGCTTCTCAAATCCTTTGTCAGCCACAGCATTCTCTGCCTTCCACTGCAGCAATTCCAGTACGGTATCGAGCTTTGTGTTGCCATCTTCGCAATTGGGGTACAACCCTTTTTTGTGATCCTCTAACATGCGATCGAACTTCAGCTTCTCCTTTTGACTTTCGCATTGCGTCCTTGCATCGACAATGACCCGGTGGAGATCATCATCATCGGGCACATCGTCTGGTTCCTCTTGATCTTCAGCAGCTTCACCCGTTGCAGCATCATTGGACACATCGTCTGGTTCCTCTTGATCTTCACCAGCTCCCCCCGTTGCAGCATCATCGTATTCAGGGGGCACATAGTTGTCATTGTACTCTTCTTCTTCGCCGTCTTCCATCATAACCCCTATTTCTCCGTGCCTCGTCCAAACATTATAGTGTGGCATGAAACCCTTGTAAAGCGGGTGGGAGTGAAGGACTTTCCGGTTAGAGTAAGACCTCGTATTCCCACATTTAGTGCATGGACAACACATAAAACCATTCTGCTTGTTTGCCTTAGCCGCATCGACAAACTCATGCACGCCCTTAATGTACTCGCAGGTGTGTCTGTCACCATACATCCATTGCCGGTTCATCTGCGTGCATTATATATAATTAAGTGTCCAAATTAATAGAAGTTCATCATCACATTAAAACCAAAGTGCATACATAGTTCTCATCTAACAACATATAGCTCTCCAGAGCATCTAATTAATTAAACCATACATTGAAACTATGTAAAACATTTCAATGCGAAAACAAATGCGATCATAATCGCAACCAAGGTAACAATTGATCCAACGGCATAATGATACCAAGCCTCGGTATGAATGGCGTATTTTCTAATCTTTCTAATCTTCAAGCGCATTGCATCCATCTTGATCTTGTGATCATCGATGACATCCGCAACATGCAACTCCAATATCATCTTCTCCTCCTCAATTTTTTTTATTTTTTCCTTCAACAAATTATTTTCTTCTTCAACTAAATTTAACCTCTCGACAATAGGGTCGGTTGGCATTTCCGATTCACATACATCCTACATAAATAAAATCTATGTCATGTTGGTCGTCATAATTTTCATAAACAATAAATGAACCAATAGTTATAAAGATATTATATATACCACATCCGAATCATAGACAGGACGAGGGCCGACGGGGCCGTATACAAAAACCATCACACTATATAAGATGCAATAATAAAAGTAAGAAAATAATACAAGTATCTATGTAAACATACAAGTAAGAATATTTTTCCTTTCAGTAAGAAGATAAGAACAAGAGGCTCATCACGGTGGTGCCGGCGATGAGCTCGGCGCGGGTGATCGACGGCGGTGAAGACGGGGATGGGGCGTGACGGACCGCTAAACCTAGACAAATATAATGGAAAATGGAGCTTGGAGGTCGAGCTTGGAGAGGAGAAAGCTTAAGTAGTGTGGCTCGGGCATTCCATCGAACACCTTGTGTGCATAGGAGGTGAGCTAGAGCACCACCAAGCCCTCTCCCCCTCGGCCAGAAAAAAACAGAGCAGTGTGCTCTGCTCTTACGCGAGGGGGTATATATAGGCACCTCATTGGTCCCGGTTGGTGGCATGAACCGGGACTAAAGGGGAGCCTTTGGTCCCGGTTCAAGCCACCAACCGGGACCAATGGTGGTGGGCCAGGAGCGAGGCCCATTGGTCCCGGTTCGTCCCACCAACCGGGACCAAAAGGTCCAGATGAACCGGGACCAATGGCCCACGTGGCCCGGTCGCCCCCCTGGGCTCACGAACCGGGACCAATGCCCCCATTGGTCCCGGTTCTGGACTGAACCGGGACTAATGGGCTGATCCGGCCTGGACCAAAGCCCTTTTTTCTACTAGTTAGCATTCAAAAAATGAAAAATGGTTTTTCTTGTTAAACAAGTTGGAACCTCGCTTTGGCAACATTGTGTGCCATCACAAGACGGAGGCATGCGCCAAATTTGGGCATATTATCAGAAATTATTCATCGGATGCGGCCATATCATTGCTAGTTTGGCTTGAAAGCCATGAATCTTCATTCATGGTAGGTCGTTTTTTAGAACACTTTTTCAAGAAAACATCTGTATTGCAAGTTTAGTATTTTTGCTAGTTGGTAGGCCACATTTGATGATGTGACGCGGGGGTCTCCCATTTTTTTGATTTTTTTTGAATTTTTAATGGTGTTTTCAAAAACCGGTCGATTTCGTCGCGGCGGCCGTCCGCGGCTAGGGTTTGAGCCGTGCCAATCTGTTGTCGATTCTATGATGAAATGCCTACCTGTGAAGCTAAAAATCATTTTTGGCAAAAATAACAGGCAAGCTATGGAGGACCCGCAGTTCAAATTCCAGCCGGTTCCAACTGAATCGGCCGAAGGTGGTCTGAATTGCCGGGAGTAGCTATGAGGGTCGAGAATGCATGCTTTTTGGCGGCCATTCGTAAAATAGGGTCTACTTTGAGATAGACATGGAATGGCACCGTTTGGGGTGACCCTCCTTGTAGCCGCTTCACGAAAAAACGCATGTCTTTAGCATTCAAAAAATGAAAAACGGTTTTTCTTGTTAAACAAGTTGGAACCTCGCTTTGGCAACATTGTTTGCCATCACAAGACGGAGTCATGGGACAAATTTGGGCATATTATCAGAAACTATTCATCGGATGCGGCCATATCATTGCTAGTTTGGCTTGAAAGCCATGAATCTTCGTTCATGGTGGGTCGTTTTTGAGAACAATTTTTCAAGAAAACATCCGTATTGCAAGTTTAGTATTTTTGCTAGTTGGTAGGCCACATTTGATGATGTGACGCGGAAGTCTCCCATTTTTTGATTTTTTTTGAAATTTTTACGGTGTTCTCCAAAACCGGCCGATTTCGTCCCGGCGGCCGTCCGTGGCTAGGGTTTGAGCCATGCAAATCTGTTGTCAATTCTGTGATGAAATGCCTACCTTCTAGCCGCTTCACAAAAAAACGCATGTCTTTAGCATTCAAAAAATGAAAAACGGTTTTTGAATTTTTTTACGATGTTTTCAAAAACCGGCTGATTTCGTCACGGCGGTCGTCCGTGGCTAGGGTTTGAGTCATGTTTTTAGCATTCAAAAAATGAAACTCATATTGTTTCATACATGAGCATGCACAAAAACCCATAATTTTATCTTTCATCCATGAGCATGCATAAAAAATTTCAATTCCCATCAATTACCAAACTAAATATTCATTGTTAAGAAATTGACATGTTTAGATGACACTGTCATATAGCATCCATGAGCATGCACAAAATTAAACCTGACATACTTAACATTGACATGTTCATATTACACTAACAAGCTTAAACCTAACATGCTTAACATTGCCACTTCATTTTCTTAACATCTTCACTCCTCCTTCTTCTCCTTCATCAACCTGATGTGCTCAGAGTGGCGAATCCCAACGTGGATGTACTCCTCTACCACAATTGGCATGGTCCTGTCGCCTAGCTGTGGAATCGCCGGCGCCACTACCATCGCGAGGTCATCGTTAGGCACCACCATCGCGAGGTCAGCGTTAGGCATCACAATCGCGAGGTCGTCGTCAACCACCACCATAGCAGGGTCATCGTGAGCCACCACCATAGCAAGGTCGTCGTCAGCCACCACCATAGCAAGGTCGTCATCCCCGCTCTGCTCCTCTTCTTGCCCACTCTACTCCTCGTCATCCCTGCTCTACTCCTTGTCATCCCCGCTGCTGCTCCCATTGCCTGGCCAAATGCAACAAAGTGTGAACATGGTGTTGTCGTCGTGTTGGTAGAGGAAGCCAAAAGGACAGGAAGAAGAGAGGCAGAGAGCTTACTGGCATCGTCGTCATGCTGGTAGTACATGCGGCACATGGTGTTGTCGAACATCTTCACGGTGAACATGGCGTCGCCGTCGTAGCGGAAGACAAGGAAGTACCCGAGCTGTAGCTCATGGGCGCGGGCGAAATGCTCCCAGCCGGGCCCTAGGTACATGTGGCCTTCACCATCGAACACCACCAACACGTCCCACAGCCTGTGAAGCCCGCTTCCGGCCTCCCGCAGCTTCACTTTGTGGGGCTCACGACCGGCGAGCATCTTCGCAAACTTGTCAGGCAGCCTCTGCAGCGAGGGTCAAGCAGTGGTTAATTGTGGCAATCAAGCACTAGACAACAGAGTGATGATAAACATACCTGCCTACTGCAAGATTTCTCAATTACGATCTCGAAGAACTCGAAACCTTCCAAGCCACCCATCTCACTTATCTGAAAAGCAGCATTGTAAATTAAACAAGCACATAAAACAAGCACATCAACATCAACGGCAACAGCAACATCATCAGGTGACCACCAACAGCAACAACACTAAAATCTACTATAAATTAACCAGAACCCAGCAATATAAATTGACCAGAACCATATCTACTATAAATTGACCAGAACCATATCTATTATAAATGGACCAATAGTGTACAGCAAAATAACAGTTTCACTATTACAATAGAAAGAAGTTTCAGGTTTATCAAGCACAGCAAAACAATAGTGTGACTAAAGAAAATTATAGCAGGAAATACTTCATGCATCATCAATAGATTATGATCATTTGAGCTAGCATGATCACATTACATGATGCACACATATGCAAACTTCTATGAATATAACATCAAAACAGAAAAAACAAGAGACCAAGAAAATCTTAGCAGTGCAAACACCTAGATAGAATTGTATTTGTACACATCAGAACATAAGCACCAACATAGCAGTGCTTAGCATGATCACATTGTATTTGTATACCTACATAGCAGTGCTTAGCCACTCGGGTAAAACATTACAAAAAGAAAAACATATTAGAACACACTAGTGTTTCACTGCCTCATAATGCTCATACTTGCTGCATATCAAATGGCACAGAACATTCTACAGCTCATACCAAGTGTCTCATACATATGTACTTATCTAATTCCTTAACTGAATCCTTAACTGAATACTTGACAAGAACCCTTAACTGAATAATCCTTGACAGCATACTTCCCACTCTTATCAAAAGGCACAAAGCATACTTGACAGCATAATCCTTAACTGAATCAATTCCCACTAATCAAACCCTAATATAATCCAACCCTAATCTAATCTAATGAAGTCCCAATCAAACCCTAACCAAATCAAACCCTAATCTAATCCAATCCCTATCTAATCTAATCCAATCTAGGCGACGGCAAGAACCCTAATCTAACCAGTAGCAGAAAACTAATCCAACCAGGAAGGAGAGAGAGAGGAAGGATTCATACCTCGAGAGAGAGAGGAAGGAGTTGGCGGCGGTGGGAGAGGAAGGAGTCGGCAGCGGTGGGAGAGGAAGGAGTCGGCGGCGGTGGGGAGGCAGGCGGTGGGAGAGGAAGGAGCCGACAGCGGTGGGAGAGGAAGAAGCCGGCGGCGGTGGGGAGGCCGGCGGTGGGAGAGGAAGGAGCCGGTAGTGGTGGGCGGCGCCGTCGATGGAGAGGAGGAGCGGGTCGAGTGGTGAGGAGAAGTGGGGAAAAGAGAGGGAGCGGGTCCACTTATCAGCGAGTTCGGTGTTTGCTACGTGACTGGTTTGATATAATAAAAAGGGTGGGCATAGATTACAAAACCAACAGCCTCTTCCTAGCCCAGTGGTCGGAACACAGTGAAATAAGCGCACGGTCATGGGTTCGAGCCCCCACACGCGCATATTTTTTGGCCATGCGCATATTTTTGGTAGCTTGGGTACAATAGCAAAATGGCCCACTTGTCAGCGAGTGGGTCGAGTGGCCCACTTGTCAGTGAGGTGTGTGCTTGATACTTGACTAGTTTGATATATTCAAAAAGGTTGGCATAGAGTGGAAGACTAATAGCCTCGTCCTAGCCCAGTGGTAGAAACATAGTGAAACAAGCGCACGGTCGTGGGTTCGAGTCCCCGCTGGCGCATATTTTTTTGCTCACAATGAAATGGGTTCAGTTGAAGCAAAATTCAGTTAAAATAGCATCTTCAGTTCTGACCAAAATTCAGTTAAAATAGCATCTACAAGACAACATTCTGACCAAAACAACTACAAGATGATCACAACAACAACTAAATGATCACAACAACTACAAGACAACATTCTGACCAAAACTTGAACTAAAGATGTTCAAAAAATCTTCTGTATGATCATTTTGCAATCTTTTGCATTACAAGACAACATTTTGACAGCAAGCATAACAGCTACAATAACATCTCAATTCAGTTCAAAACAGCAAGCATAACATATCAATTTTGCTGCCGGAATCTTAAAGCACTGTGAATCAGGATAACTACATCACTATTGCTACAGCCATCAGGATCATCATTTTGCTACAACCATCAGGATCATCATCTTGCTACAACCATCAGGATCATCATTTTGCTCCTAGAATCTTCAAGGATTTTTCTACCTGGAGAGAAGATTGATCACATCAGGTCACCAGTCCCATAGATACCAAAACAAAGAACATTAAGTAATAGTATTTACCTTTGCCAGTCCATTCGCTACTCATCATCGTCGATACGAAAACAAGGGACTCTTTGCCCACTCCTGTTTTCCTCATCATCACTACAATATTGCAGCATAGTATGATCAGTCCGGTTTTCCTCATCCTCGCTCTCATGTCCATCCGCTACCACCTTTCTTCTTTTCTTGATGCCTTCAACTATTGCAGCACCAACGATCACATGTTCCCGGTCCCTTCACACTTTGCTTTGCACCGGAACTTCCATAGAGTCATCATCAGCTTGCAACGGAACTTCCGTAGAGTCATCATATTGGTATGTTAGTCCACCATCACCGGGGCCCTTTTCCACTTCTGTTTCAGTCACACTCCACAAGTGTCTGTGCTCAAAGTTTTGCACAACTCGCCATTTTCTATGCAAAAAGAGTGTCTGGTAGATAAAACACCATTGTTGCTTGTGTTGTTAGAATAAAGGGATCACTCTTATACCAGCACCTTGCAGTGTTGATGCTTTTGAAGTGGCCATCATATTTGACAAAAGAGTCTCTCTTCTTGCTACCAAGCTCAAACCAGTCACAGCGAAATAAGACAACCGAGCGAAGGATGCCTCCACTAGAGTTGTACTCCAACTCTACGATGCTTCTCAACTAACCATAGAAGTCAATGATCTCACGATCATGTGACCCCTCAGTGATGATTCCACTATTCTGTGTCTTCCTTTTTTCCTCGCGGTCAACGGTGTGGTACCGGACACCGTCAGCAATGCATGCTGAAAACACTCTCACTCGCTTATCCGGTAAGCATGCCAAAGCAAATAGATCATCACTGACCTTCTTCTCCTCATGCAACTTTCCAATCTGCACAAATAAACCATTTAGCAAACAATGGTAATTAACAACTGGTGAATAACACAGAAAACATAAAACATGTGGCTAAAGATCTCACATGATTCTTAAACCACTTAGCAAACCCCTTGGCAACCCTTTTATCAACATGGATATTGCTTTCTTCCTGATTTAACTCTTCTTTGCATTTCCCGCAATGCCAACAAAACATGTGAATTTAAACATTAGGCTGCTGCCAACCCAAGCAAAAAATATATATAATGAGTGCACAAGATATAACGTACTCGATATATGGTAGAACCTCGGCGCAATTACTGAGCACAAACCAAGCCATCTTGTCATACTCATCACCAGCCCCCAAGTATTGTGAGGCTCCAAGAAAGTTCACACCATGGTTGAAAACAGAGACATCACCACTTTGCGAATCAGAACGCTCTTTATTTCTGCCCGGCCGATTCCATCTTGTTTCCACATCGCCAAAGTATCTAGAGCAAAAATTCAAGCACTCGTCAACGACATATGCTTCAGCAATAGAACCTTCAGGTCTTGCCGTGTTTCGCACATAACGCTTACAAGTAAGCAGCCTTCTTTCGATTGGGTACATCCAACCGTATTGCACAGGGCCTCTAAGCATTGCCTCTTTTGGTAAGTGCACCGCCAAATGGACCATCACGGTGAAGAAAGCTGGAGGGAAAATCTTCTCGAGCTTGCAAAGAATAATTGGGATTTCTTTTTCAAGTCTTTCCAGGACAGTTAACTTGAGTGTTTTGCAGCACAATTCTCTAAAGAAATTTCCCAGCTCAGCAACCGCTTCATATATATCCTTGTCCATGATTCCTCGGAGGCCCGCCAGTAAAATCCTTTGGAGGAGGATGTGACAATCATGGGTTTTCAGTACTGAAAGCTTGAATCCATCAGAAGTAACACACTTTGCTATTGGAAATATGCCCTAGAGGCAATAATAAATTAGTTATTATTATATATTTCATTGTTCATGATAATCATTTATTATGCATGCTAGAATTGTATTGATAGGAAACTCAGATACATGTGTGGATACATAGACAAAACCATGTCCCTGGTAAGCCTCTAGTTGACTAGCTCGTTGATCAATAGATGGTTACGGTTTCCTGACCATGGACATTGGATGTCGTTGATAACGGGATCACATCATTAGGAGAATGATGTGATGGACAAGACCCAATCCTAAGCCTAGCACAAAGATCGTGTAGTTCATATGCTAAAGCGTTTCTAATGTCAAGTATCATTTCCTTAGACCATGAGATTGTGCAACTCCCGGATACCGTAGGAGTGCTTTGGGTGCCAAACGTCAAAACGTAACTGGGTGGCTATAAAGGTACACTACAGGTATCTCCGAAAGTGTCTGTTGGGTTGGCACGAATCGAGACTGGGATTTGTCACTCCGTGTAACGGAGAGGTATCTCTGGGCCCACTCGGTAGGACATCATCATAATGTGCACAATGTGACCAAGGAGTTGATCACGGGATGATGTGTTACAGAACGAGTAAAGAGACTTGTCGGTAACGAGATTGAACAAGGTATCGGGATACCGACGATCGAATCTCGGGCAAGTATCGTACCGCTAGACAAAGGGAATTGTATTCGGGATTGATTGAATCCTTGACATCGTGGTTCATCCGATGAGATCATCATGGAACATGTGGGAGCCAACATGGGTATCCAGATCCCGCTGTTGGTTATTGGCCGGAGAGTTGTCTCAGTCATGTCTGCATAGTTCCCGAACCCGTAGGGTCTACACACTTAAGGTTCGATGACGCTAGGGTTATAGGGAATAGATATACGTGGTTACCGAATGTTGTTCGGAGTCCCGAATGAGATCTCGGACATCACGAGGAGTTCCGGAATGGTCCGGAGGTAAAGATTTATATATGGGAAGTCCTATTTTGGTCACTGGAAAAGGTTCGGGTGCTATCGGTAACGTATCGGGACCACCGGGAGGGTCCCGGGGGTCCACCAGGTGGGGCTACCTGCCCCAGAGGGCTGCATGGGCCAAGTGTGAGAGGGGACCAGCCCCAGGTGGGCTGGTGCCCCCCCCACCAGGGCCCAAGGCGAAGAGAGAAGGGAAAAGGGGGAAACCCTAGGCTCAGATGGGCCTAAGGCCCACCTAGTGGTGCGCCCGCCTCTCTCCCCCCTTGGCCGCCCCCCCTAGATGGGATCTAGGGCTGGCCGCCACCCCTAGGGGTGGAAACCTAGGTGGGGGCGCAGCCCCTCCCTTTCCCCTATATATAGTGGGGGTTTTGGTCTCCCAGAAACACGAGAACATCTCCTTCTTGGCGCAGCCCTACCCCTCTCCCTCCTCGTATCTTGCGGTGCTTGGCGAAGCCCTGCTGGAGTACCACGCTCCTCCACCACCACGCCGTCGTGCTGCTGCTGGATGGAGTCTTCCCCAACCTCTCCTTCTCCCCTTGCTGGATCAAGGCGTAGGAGACGTCACCGGGCTGTACGTGTGTTGAACACGGAGGTGCCGTCCGTTCGGCACTAGGATCATCGGTGATTTGGATCACGATGAGTACGACTCCATCAACCCCGTTCACTTGAACGCTTCCACTTAGCGATCTACAAGGGTATGTAGATGCACTCTCCTTCCCCTCGTTGCTAGATTACTCCATAGATTGATCTTGGTGATGCGTAGAAAATTTTGAATTTCTGCTACGTTCCCTAACAGTGGCATCATGAGCTAGGTCTATGCATAGTTTCTATGCACGAGTAGAACACAAAGCAGTTGTGGGCGTGGATTTTGTCAATTTGCTTGCCATTACTAGTCTTATCTTGATTCGGCGGCATCGTGAGATGAAGCGGCCCGGACCGACCTTACACATACTCTTACGTGAGACTGGTTCCACCGACTAACATGCACTAGTTGCATAAGGTGGCTAGAGGGTGTCTGTCTCTCCCACTTTAGTCGGATTGGATTCGATGAAAAGGGTCCTTATGAAGGGTAAATAGAAATTGGCATATCACATTGTGGTTTTGGCGTAGGTAAGAAACGTTCTTCCTAGAAACCTATAGCAGCCACGTAAAAACTTGCAACAACAATTAGAGGACGTCTAACTTGTTTTTGCAGCATATGCCTTGTGATGTGATATGGCCAAAAGGATGTGATGAATGATATATGTGATGTATGAGATTGATCATGTTCTTGTAATAGGAATCACGACTTGCATGTCGATGAGTATGACAACCGGCAGGAGCCATAAGAGTTGTCTTTATTTATTTATGACCTGCGTGTCAACATAAACGTCATGTAATTACTTTACTTTATTGCTAAAGCATTAGCCATAGTAGTATAAGTAATAGATGACGAGACAACTTCAAGAAGACATGATGATGGAGATCATGGTGTCATGCCGGCGACAACGATGATCATGGAGCCCCGAAGATGGAGATCAAAAGGAGCAAAATGATATTGGCCATATCATGTCACTATTTGATTGCATGTGATGTTTATCATGTTTTACATCTTATTTGCTTAGAACGACGGTAGCTTAAATAAGATGATCCCTCACTAAAATTTCAAGAAAGGTGTTCCCCCTAACTGTGCACCGTTGCGAAGGTTCGTCGTTTCGAAGCACCACGTGATGATCGGGTGCGATAGATTCTAACGTTTGAATACAACGGGTGCAAGCCAGATTTACACAGACAAACACTTAGGTTGACTTGACGAGCCTAGCATGTACATACATGGCCTCGGAACACGGAAGACCGAAAGGTCGAGCATGAGTCGTATAGAAGATACGATCAACATGAAGATGTTCACCGATGTTGACTAGTCCGTCTCACGTGATGATCGGACACGGCTTAATTGACTCGGATCATGTTTCACTTAGATGACTAGAGGGATGTCTATCTGAGTGGGAGTTCATTAAATGAACTCAATTATCATGAACATAGTCTAAATTGTCTTTGCAAATACGTTGTAGATAAATAGCTCACGTTGTAGCTCCCTGTTTCAATACGTTCCTAGAGAAAGACCAAGTTGAAAGATATTGTAAGCAATGATGCGGACTAGGTCCGTAGTCCGAGGAGTGTCCTCACTGCTACACAGAAGGCTTACGTCTTTGATGCACCGCTCGATGTGTAAACCCCTACAACGTCGTCTGTGGATGTTGTGAACACCTGACAGACACATCCTGATGACTACTTGATAGTTTAGTGCACCATATTTTACGGCTTAAAATCAGGATTCCAATGACGTTTTGAACGCCACATAACATATGAGATGTTCCAAGAGCTGAAATTGGGATTTCAGGCTCATGCCCGTGGTGAGAGGTGTGAGACCTCTGACAAGTTCTTTTGCCAACAAGATGGAGGAGAATAGCTCAGCTAGTGAGCATGTGCTCAGAATGTCTGGGTGCTACAATCACTTAAATCAAGTGGGAGTTAAACTTCCAGATAAGATAGTGATTGATAGAGTTCTCTAGCCACTATCACTAAGCTACTAGATCTTCGTGATGAACTATGACATGCAAGGGATGGAGTTGATCCCGGAGCTGTTCGCGGTGCTTAAGACCGTAAAGGGTAGAAATCAAGAAGGAGCATCAAGTGTTGATGGTTTAACAAGACCACTGGTTTCAAGAAGGGCAAGGGCTAGAAGGGAAACTTCACGGATGGCAAACCAGTTGCCGCTCCAGTAAAGGAACCCAAGGTTGAACCCAAACCCGAGACTAAGTGCTTCTATTGTAAAGGGGACGGTCACTGGTAGCGGAATTACCCCAAATACATGGTAGATAAGAAGGCTGGCAACTTCAACAAAGTATATACGTGTTATTAATGTGTACCTCGCTAGTACTCCTGGTAGCACCTGGGTATTGGATACCGGTTCAGTTGCTATTACTGGTGACTTGAAGCAAAAGCTACGGACTAAACGGAGACTGGCTAAGGGCGAGGTGACGATGTGTGTTGGAAGTGTTTCCAAAGTTGATGAGATCACCATCGCACGCTCCATCTGCCTTCGGGATTAGTATTGAACCTAGATAAATGTTAGCAGGTGTCTACGTTGAGCATGAATATGATTAGATCATGTTCATTGCAATACGGTTATTCATTTAAGTTAGCGAATAATGGTTATTCTGATTACATGAATAATACCTTTCATGGTCATGCACCCTATGTGAATGGTTCATTGAATCTCGGTCATGGTAATACACATGTTCACGCCAAAAAGATGTAGAGTTAATAATGATAGTACCACTTTCTTGTGGCACTGCCGCTTAGGTCATATTGGCGTAAGATGCATGAAGAAACTCCATGTTGATGGATGTTTGGAGTCACTTGATTTTGAATCACTTGACACATGCGAGCCATGCCTCATGGGCAGGATGACTAAGACCCCGTTATCAGGTACAATGAAATGGGCAAGTGACTTGTTGGAAATCATACATGCTGATGCGTGTGATCCAATGAGAATTGAAGCATGCGGTGGATATCGCTATTTTCTCATCTTCACTGACGATTTGAGTAGATATAGGTATATTTACTTAATGAAGCACAAGTCTGAAACGTTTGAAAAGTTCAAGCGATTTCAGAGTGAAGTTAAGAATCATCGTAACAAGAAGATCAAATTCCTGTGATCTGATCAATGAGAATTTCTGAGTTATGAGTTTGGCAAACACTTAAGACATTGTGGAATTGTTTCACAATTGAAGCCACCTGGAACACCACTGGGTTATTGTGTGTCCGGACATCGTAATCGGACCTTATGAGATATGGCGCGATCTATGATGTCTCTTACCAATCTACCGTTTTCATTTTGAGGTTATGCGTTAGAGACAGCTGCATTCACTTTAGATAGGACACCATCTAAGTCCGTTGAGACGACGTCGTATGAACATTGGTTTGGCAAGAAACCAAAGTTGTCGTTTCTTAATGTTTGGGGCTGCGATGCTTAAGGCTTCAGCCGGAGAAGCTCGAACCCAAAGCGTACAAACACATCTTCATAGGATACCCAAAGGTGACAGTAGGGTATACCTTCTATCTTAGATCCGAGGACAAATTGTTTGTCACTAAGAACGGGTCCTTTCTCGAGAAGGAGTTTCTCTCGAAAGAATTGAGTGGGAGGAAGATATAACTTGATGAGGTTGTCGAACCTTTATTTCAACCAGAGAGTGATGCAACACAGAAAGATGTTTTCTGTGGAGACTACGTCTGTTGAAGAGGAAGTTAATGATAGTTATCATGAAGCTTCAGATCAAGTTGCTATCGAACCTCGTAGGTCGACAAGGATATGTACTACTCCTAAGTGGTACGGTAATCCTGTCTTAGATATCATGTTATTAGACAACAATGAACCTACGAGCTATGGAGAAGCGATGGTGGGCCCGTATTCCAACAAATGGTTAGAAGCCATGAAATCCGAGATAGGATCCATATATCAGAACAAAGTATGGACTTTGGTCGACTTGCCCGATGATCGGCAAGCCATTGAGATAAATGGATCTTTAAGAAGAAGACGGACATGGGCGGTAATGTTACCATCTATGAAGCTTGACTTGTGGGAAAGAATCTTTTCACAAGTTCAAGGAGTTGACTACGATGAGAATTTCTCACCCGTAGCGATGCTTAAGTCCGTCGGAATCATGTTAGCATTAGATGTATTTTTCGATTATGAAATCTGACAGATGGATGTCAAAACGACTTTTCTTACCAATTTTCGTAAGAAAGAGTTGTATGTGATACAATCAAAGTTTTGTCAATCCTAAGGATGCTAAAAGGTATGCTGGCTCCAGCGATCCTTCTATGGACTAGAGCAAGCATCTCGGAGTTAGAATATATGCTTTGATGGAGTGATCAAAGCTTTTAGGTTTATACAATGTTTGCTAGAAACTTGTATTTACAAGAAAGTGAGTGGGAGCACTACAACATTTCTGATAAGTATATGTGGATGACATATTGTTGATCCGAAATAATGTAGAATTTCTGGAAAGCATAAACGGTTGTTTGAAGAGTGTTTTTCAAAGGAAGACCTGGATAAAGCTACTTACATATTGGGCATCAAGATCTATAGAGATAGATCAAGACGCCTGATGATACTTTCAAAGAACGCACACCTTGACATGTTTTTGAAGGAGTTCAAAATAGATCAGTCAAAGAAGGGGTTCTTACCTGAGTTGTAAGGTGTGAAGTTGAGTAAGACTCAAAGATTGACCACGGCAGAAGAAAGAGAAAGGATGAAGGTCGTCCCCTATGCTTTTGTCATAGGCTCTATACGGTATGCCATGCTGAAGTACCGCACCTGATGTGTGCCTTGCCACATGTCTGGCAGGAGGGTACCAAGGTGATCTAGGAGTAGATCACCAGATAGCGGTCAAAATTATCCTTAGAGGAATAAGGAAATGTTTCTCGGTTATGGAGGTGCTAAAGAGTTCGATGTAAAGAGTTATGTTGATGCAAGCTTAACACCTATCCAGATAGCTCTGAGTAGAGATACCGGATACGTATAATGGAGCAACAATTTGGAATAGCTCCAAGTGGAACGTGGTAGCAGCATCTACGATATGACATAAAGTTTTGCGAAGTACATAGGGATCTGAATATGGCAAGACCCGTTGACTACAACCTCTCTCACAAGCATAACATGACCAAACCCAGAACTCATTGAGTATTAATCACATAGTGATGTGAACTAGATTAGTGACTCTAGTAAACTCTTTGGATGTTGGTCACATGGCGATGTGACCTGTGAGTGTTAATCACATGGCGATGTGAACTAGATTATTGACTCTAGTGCAAGTGGGAGACTGTTGGAAATATGCCCTAGAGGCAATAATAAATTAGTTATTATTATATATTTCATTGTTCATGATAATCATTTATTATCCATGCTAGAATTGTATTGATAGGGAACTCAGATACATGTGTGGATACATAGACAACACCATGTCCCTAGTAAGCCTCCAGTTGACTAGCTCGTTGATGAATAGATGGTTACGGTTTCCTGAACATGGACATTGGATGTCGTTGATAACGGGATCCCATCATTAGGAGAATGATGTGATGGACAAGACCCAATCCTAAGCCTAGCACAAAGATCGTGTAGTTCATATGCTAAAGCTTTTCTAATGTCAAGTATCATTTCCTTAGACCATGAGATTGTGCAACTCCCGGATACCGTAGGAGTGCTTTGGGTGCCAAACGTCACAACGTAACTGGGTGGCTATAAAGGTACACTATAGGTATCTCTGAAAGTATCTGTTGGGTTGGCACGAATCGATACTGGGATTTGTCACTCCGTGTAACGGAGAGGTATCTCTGGGCCCACTCGGTAGGACATCATCATAATGTGCACAATGTGACCAAGGAGTTGATCACGGGATGATGTGTTACAGAACGAGTAAAGAGACTTGTCGGTAACGAGATTGAACAAGGTATCGGGATACCGACGATCGAATCTCGGGCAAGTATCGTACCGCTAGACAAAGGGAATTGTATTCGGGATTGATTGAATCCTTGACATCGTGGTTCATCCGATGAGATCATCGTGGAACATGTGGGAGCCAAGATGGGTATCCAGATCCCGCTGTTGGTTATTGGCCGGAGAGTTGTCTCGGTCATGTCTGCATAGTTCCCGAACCCGTAGGGTCTACACACTTAAGGTTCGATGACGTTAGGGTTATAGGGAATAGATATACGTGGTTACCGAATGTTGTTCGGAGTCCCAGATGAGATCCCGGACATCACGAGGAGTTCCGGAATGGTCCGGAGGTAAAGATTTATATATGGGAAGTCCTATTTTGGTCACCGGAAAAGTTTCAGGTGCTATCGGTAACGTACCGGGACCACCGGGAGGGTCCCGGGGGTCCACCAGGTGGGGCTACCTGCCCCAGAGGGCTGCGTGGGCCAAGTGTGAGAGGGGACCAGCCCCAGGTGGGCTGGTGCGCCCCCCCACCAGGGCCCAAGGCGAAGAGAGAAGGGAAAAGGGGGAAACCCTAGGCTCAGATGGGCCTAAGGGCCACCTAGTGGTGCGCCCCCCTCTCTCCCCCCTTGGCCGCCCCCCCCCCTAGTTGGGATCTAGGGCTGGCCGCCACCCCTAGGGGTGGAAACCTAGGTGGGGGCGCAGCCCCTCCCCTCTCCTATATATACTTGAGGTTTTGGGTTGCCATACACATGAGAACATCTCCTTCTTGGCGCAGCCCTACCCCTCTCCCTCCTCGTCTCTTGCGGTGCTTGGCGAAGCCCTACTGGAGTACCACGCTCCTCCACCACCACCACACCATCGTGCTGCTGCTGGATGGAGTCTTCCCCAACCTCTCCTTCTCCCTTGCTGGATCAAGGCGTAGGAGACGTCACCGGGCTGTACGTGTGTTGAACATGGACGTGCCGTCCGTTCGACACTAGGATCATTGGTGATTTGGATCACGACGAGTACGACTCCATCAACCCCGTTCACTTGAACACTTCCGCTTAGCGATCTACAAGGGTATGTAGATGCACTCTCCTTCCCCTCATTGCTAGATTACTCCATAGATTGATCTTGGTGATGCGTAGAAAATTTTGAATTTCTGCTACGTTCCCCAACATTTGCTAGGTTAGCAGCATAACCATCTGGAAATTTCCGCTCTTAGGAATTCACAGAATGCAAGCTTTTGTTCTTTACTCATTGTATACCATGCTCGTGGCATGTCAAATGAATCTACATCTTCATTGTGCTGTAGATGCAAATCTTCTCTTATGCCCATGTCCTCCAAATCAAGCCTAGAACTAACCGTGTCCTTTGTCTTCCCTTCAATGTTCAGAAACGTCCCTAGCAGATTCTTACATATGTTTTTCTCAGTGTGCATTACATCGAGATTATGCCTTAATTTCAGATCAGCCCAGTATGGCAGGTCCCACAAACAAGACCTCCGGTCCCAACATTGACCTTCCTAACGCTTTCTTTTCTTCGCCAGCTTTCCTGGTCTCACATCTTTCACCTTTTCAAGTTGCTGCTCCAGCTCTTCTTTAGTGAATTCAGCTGGCTTGTCACGGGTTTCATTCTCACCATTAAAATCTTTGCTTCTTCGCCAGCGATGGTTTCGGGGAAGAAAGCGGCGGTGCCCAATATAGCAGATCTTGCTCCTTATTCTCTTTGAGCAAGGGTCTTTGTCACAATGGACACAAGCCTGATAACTCGATGTGATCCTCCCAGACAGAGTGTGCAGAGCCGGGAAATCATGGATGGACCATATGATTGGAGCACGTAGATTGAACTTTTCTTCCGGACTCAAGGCATCATATGTAGGTACACCAGTCCAGAGCTGGAGCAGTTCTTCTACGAGGGGCTCCATAAAGACATCAAAATCCTTTCCTGGAGACTCTGGACCCGGGATAAGCAATGGCATCATGAAGTTGGACTGATCCATGCATGCCCATGGTGGCAGGTTGTACGGTACCACAAAAACTAGCCACATGCTATAAGACGAGCTCATGTTCCCAAACAGATTAAACCCATCTGTGGCAATGCCAAGTTTTATGTTCCTTGGATCTGCAGAAAAATCTAAATGTATACGGTCAAACTCTTTCCATGCCTCTCCGTTCGCTGGATGACTCAGCTCATTGTCCACAGGTTGCCACTTCAGCTTGTTCCACTGTACCTCACGTGATGATTTATTCGCGATGAACATCCGCTGCAGCCTTGGTATCAAGGGAAAGTGCCTCAGTACCTTCTCCAGTATTGACTTCTTCCCATCAGCATCTTTCCACCTAGATGCATTGCATTTTGGACAGTTGTCATGTTTTGCTAAATCCTTCCGAAACAAGACACAGTCATTTGGGCACACATGTATTGACACATAACCTAACCCCAGCCTGCGGATTATGCTCAATGCTTCATCATAAGATCTGGGAACACAACTATCAGGGAATTGCAAGCTCAAAAGACGGAGTATTGCGTTGAATGCGGCATTGCTAATCCGGTAGAAAGACTTGATGTGGAGTAACTTCACGGTGAAGGTAAATCTTGAAAATTTACCCCCTTCATGAGCTGCGCGCTTCGCCTCCTCTAACACCTCAGCAAACAACGACTTCTGTCCATCAGCATGATCTTCAGCATCGTACAAATCCTTAAATAGGTCAGGAATCCTATCATCTTCATGCCCATCCTCTTCCTCCAAACAGCATTATCTCGCAAAACCTTTTCCATGAAATCAATGCCAGCATCACCACCACCCATCATATGAGGGGCATCTGTATCAGCTTCAAAATGTTGAGGTTGACTGTCTAAAGGTTCTCCATGATATATCCATCTATCATATGTGTTGGACATCCCATTAAGAAGCAGATAATCTTCCACTCTTCCTTGAGCCATTCTTGGACGGTTGAGGCATTCGCAGCATGGGCAAAGAATGTGAGCATCGTTGGCAAAATTTGCCCGAACAAATGCCATGAAATCATCAACTCCTTTCATATGTTCTTTCGAAAACTTTCTAACTCCTTTTCTAATCCAGCTTCTGTCCATCTGCCAAAGACAACAAATTGTTGCAACTTAGCAAATCAATTTAAGTGCATCAACATTAATTAATGAAAATAGATGGAAGTAATGGCACTCAACTTTATATGCTAACTCCCTAACCACAACATTCAGCTATTTCCAATTTCTCACTACTTTAGTCCAACTTGGTGGACAAAATAAATCAGCATTCAATATTTACTCATGGCATGAATCAGTCAAATGGATCAGGATCCTATTTACTTAGCATTCATTATTTACTCATGGACAAAATAAATCAGGAATTTAGAACAGAGAGCAACAGCAATTTTAGGATCATGTTTCAGGGAAAGAACAACATCAATTTCATCAACACAATTTACTCTTGGACAAAATAGAATAGAGAGCTCTGTTCTATTGATAGCTGACAACATAATTCACCACTATGAATTGACTAAATTCCAAAAGAATTCTTAACAATTTCATCAACAGCAATTCTCCTAACAATTTCATCAACAGAAATTCTCTTCACAATTTCTAGCAAATTCATCAATGCCATTTCCAAGAGATTTTTCCAAGCTTACAACAAACCTACATAAAATCAGTGTGTGTGTTTGTGGAGATTCTCCTAACAGATCTACATCAAATCAATGACATCAACAGAGAGGAGAGGGGGAGAGGAGAGGGGGGAGGAGAGGAGTGCATACGTGGGCGAGGTCTGCTTTCGGCGGCGGCGAGTCCCCCATGCTCAGCGAGCCTCTCCTTGCGTGGGCGTCGTTCCTACGCCCACCCCCACCACCGCAGATTGCTCACGCCCCTGCTGGTCGCTTTGGCAGCCAGCCCCGCCTCCACCCCCGCCGGTTGCTTCCACTGCCGGCCCCGCCCCCGCCCTTGCCGATTTCCTGTCATGGACAAGGCGAGCGGCGAGGCCGTGGGCAAGGTCACCTGTGGCGAGGTCAACTGCGGCGAGGCCGTTCCTGCCCCTATCGCCGGTCGCCCCCACCCCTGCTGGTCGCTTCGGCCGCCGGCCCCTCCCTCATCCGCCGACCACGCCCCTGCCCGCAGCCCGTCGCCACCTGGTCGGAAGACCTAGAAATTATTGGCTAAGTGTTGGCTCTGTCCGATCCTGGGAATAGGTCCCACTTGTCAATGACTTAGATTTGGTAAGAGACAACCGCTGTTTTATACAATATACAGAGCCATTCCGCTAGATGGGCAGCAATCCCTCTCTAGCCCAGTGGTAGCGAACAAGTTAAACAATGCGAGGTCGTGGGTTCAAGTCCCCCTTCGTGCATCTTTTTTACTAACAAATTTAGGGCTCGGTCCCGCCTGTCAAGTGGGTCCCTCCTGTAAACGAGCTCTCGTTGAATATACACATGTAAGCAAAAATGACAACTAAGCACTCCACATAGGCGAGACTGCTGAGGTAGCCGCCTAATCATACAACTGCATTAAAACTCAAGTGTAACGACCATTCATATTGGTCGTAATTTGCTAGAAATGAGGCACAAACCAGGGCTGTCTTCTTTACGACCATTTCCTCTAATGAAATTACGACCTTTCTGACCAGAATGGTCGTTATAGGTTAGGGTTTAGAGCCACCTGAACAGCTTTTGACCAATTGGTCTAAAATGGTCACAAATTTATGACCAATTCTTTCAGGGTCACTGACAGAAGGTCACTAGTTGACATAATTCTTGTAGTGGTTATCGGGTTTTTTCTTCTTTCTCGTTAATATGTTCCGACATCCCCTTGACATAGTCACATGTGTCTGGCCAGACGATGATGGATGTCGTCCCAAGAGGGCCCTAAGAATATCTCTCCAACGTGAAAGGAGCAAATTCCACTCTCCCGCTATCTAGTCCCTTGTCAAACTTTCCGATGAACATGTAATTAAGTTGCCGTTATGATCACAATGTTACAAATGACATTTAGCAACCCCAAAGTCCACCGTACGGTAAGAAGTGGCTACGATACTCTCATGGTATAAGGAACTAAAACACATATTAACACTTGGTTTATAACAATTGATATGAGGCGATACTATCTCAAAGTATAACAAACAAGTTTGGGTCGATTCAATATAATTGTTCTTCTAACGTCATACTCTCAATGTTGTTTTAGGAGTATCGTTACACTTAACGATATCCTAAGACCCGGAAAACATGATCACTAATAATACTCGAGCCAGTCTTAGAGGCAGGACTAGGAGCCTATTATTTACCATTTATCATTCCACACGTGCATATGAGTTTTCCACCGAATCACATATTCTAGGATCATAGCAGTTATAACATAGAACGTAAACTCTTAATTATGAAAATGGAAATATAATAATCCAATATTATTTGCCTCTAGGGCATATTTCCAATATCTAGCCCAAGATGTTAGGGGGGCTAAAGAGAAAATATGAATGCTAGGGGCGGGGGAAATGACCACACTTTCCTCTTTGTAAGCCCATTAGTAGAAAACAGGGCTATGGTCTAGGCCGGCTCAGCCCATTAGTCCCGGTTCAGTGTAGAACCGGGACCAATGTGGGCATTGGTCCCAGTTCGTGAGCCCAGGGGGCCGGCCGGGCCACGTGGGCCATTGGTCCCGGTTCGTCTGGACCTTTTGGTCCCGGTTGGTGGGACGAACCGGGACCAATGGGCCTCGCTCCTGGCCCACCACCATTGGTCCCGGTTGGTGGCTTGGACCGGGACCAAAGTCTCCCCTTTAGTCCCGGTTCATGCCACCAACCGGGACCAATGAGGTGCCTATATATACCCCCTCGCGCAAGAGCAGAGCACAGTGCTCTGTTTTTTCTGGCCGAGGGGGAGAGGGCTTTGTGGTGCTCTAGCTCACCTCCTATGCACATGAGGTGTTCGATGGAATGCCCGAGCCACACTACTTAAGCTTTCTCCTCTCGAAGCTCGACCTCCAAGCTCCATTTTCCTCGAGATTTGTCTAGATTTAGCGGTCCGTCACGCCCCATCCCCGTCTTCACCGCCGTCGATCACCCGCGCCGATCTCACCACCGACACCACCGTGGTGAGCCTCTTGTTCTTATCTTCTTTCTAGAAGGAAAAATATTCTTACTTTTATGTTTAGATAGATACTTGTATCATTTTATTACATTTATTATTGCATCTTATAAAGTGCGATGGTTTTGGTATCCTCCCCTGTCGGCCCTCGTCCTGTCTATGATTCAGATTTGGTATGTATATTATCTTTATAACTATTGGTTCATTTATTGTTTATGAAAATTATGCCGACCAATGTGACATGGATTTTATTTATCTAGGATGTATGTGAATCGGAAATGCCAACCGACCCTATTGTCGAGAGGTTAAATTTAGTTGAAGAAGAAAACAATTTGTTGAAGGAAAAAATAAAAACATTGAGGAGGAGAAGATGATATTGGAGTTGCATGTTGCGGATGTCGTCGATGATCACAAGATCAAGATGGATGCAATGCGCTTGAAGATTAGAAAGATTAGAAAATATGCCATTCATACCGAGGCTTGGTATCATTATGCGGTTGGATCAATTGTTACCTTGGTTGCGATTATGATCGCATTTGTTTTCGCATTGAAATGTTTTACATAGTTTCAATGTATGGTTTAATTAATTAGATGCTCTGGAGAGCTATATGTTGTTAGATGAGAACTATGTATGCACTTTGGTTTTAATGTGATGATGAACTTCTATTAATTTGGACACTTAATTATATATAATGCACGCAGATGAACCGGCAATGGATGTACGGTGACAGACACACCCGCGAGTACATTAAGGGCGTGCATGAGTTTCTCGATGCGGCTGAGGCAAACAAGCAGAATGGTTTTATGTGTTGTCCATGCACTGAATGTGGGAATAAGAGGTCTTACTCTAACCGGAAAATCCTTCACTCCCACCTGCTTTACAAGGGTTTCATGCCACACTATAATGTTTGGACGAGGCACGGAGAAAAAGGGGTTATGATGGAAGACGGCGAAGAAGAAGAGTACGATGACAACTATGTGCCCCCTGAATACGGTGATGCTGCAACGGGGGGAGCTGGTGAAGATCAAGAGGAACCAGACGATGTGCCCAATGATGCTTCCACGGGTGAAGCTGCTGAAGTTCAAGAGGAACCAGACGATGTGCCCGATGATGATGATCTCCGCCGGGTCATTGTCGATGCAAGGACGCAATGCATTAGTCAAAAGGAGAAGCTGAAGTTCGATCGCATGTTAGAGGATCACAAAAAAGGGTTATACCCCAATTGCAAAGATGGCAACACAAAGCTCGGTACCGTACTGGAATTGCTGCAGTGGAAGGCAAAGAATGATGTGGCTGACAAAGGATTTGAGAAGCTACAGAAAATATTAAAGAAGAAGCTTCCAAAGGATAACGAATTGCCCGACAGTACATACGCAGCAAAGAAGGTTGTATGCCCTCTAGGATTGGAGATGGAGAAGATACATGCATGCCCTAATGACTGCATCCTCTACTGCGGTGCATACAAGGATCTGAACGCATGCTCGGTATGCGGTGCATTGCGGTATAAGATCAGACGAGATGACCCTAGTGATGTTGACGGCGAGCCCCTCAGGAAGAGGGTTCCTGCGAAGGTGATGTGGTATGCTCCTATAATACCACGGTTGAAACGTCTGTTCAGAAACGAAGAGCATGCCAAGTTGATGCGAGGGCACAGTGAGAACCGAAAGAAAGATGGGAAGTTGAGAGCACCCGCTGACGGGTCGCAGTGGAGAAAAAGCGAGAGAAAGTACTGGGATGAGTTTGCAAAGGACCCAAGGAATGTATGGTTTGCTTTAAGCGCGGATGGCATTAATCCTTTCGGGGAGCAGAGCAGCAATCACAGCACCTGGCCCATGACTCTATGTATGTATAACCTTCCTCCTTGGATGTGCATGAAGCGGAAGTTCATTATGATGCCAGTTCTCATCCAAGGCCCTAAGAAACCCGACAACGAAATTGATGTGTACCTAAGGCCATTAGTTGAAGAACTTTTACAGCTGTGGAATGGAAACGGTGTACGTACGTGGGATGAGCACAGACAGGAGGAATTTAACCTTAAGGCGTTGCTGTTCGTGACCATCAACGATTGGCCCGCTCTCAGTAATCTTTCAGGACAGACAAACAAAGGATACCACGCATGCACGCACTGTTTAGATGACACTGAAAGTATATACCTGGACAAATGCAGGAAGAATGTGTACCTGGGCCATCGTCGGTTTCTTCCGACCAACCATCAATGTCAAAAGAAAGGCAAGCATTTCAAAGGCGAGGCAGATCACCGGAAGAAGCCCGCCATGCGCACCGGTGATCACGTGCTTTCTATGGTCAATGATTTACACTACGTAATCTTCGGAAAGATAAGGAAGCGAATACATCATACGATGAGCCAAAGCGCCACATAGTTCTTTCAGGAAAAAGGGACATCCTGGGAGTGGACGGCAAGACAGACATGTCTGAAGATTATGAAAAGTTTCATGAAATTCCTCCCTTCAATGTCAAGGCTGACCCAAGCATCCTGATAAACAATGAAGATTATCCATGGTTACGGCGCAATAAGCAAATGACACAAGCGAAGAAAAAGTGAAGACTTTCTCCCGCAATAAGCAAATGTTATGTGGGTGAAATTATGATACCATCCCAACTTTCAACTTTTTCAGAGTTCATTTGAAATGCTTTCATGTCTTATGGTTCGAAACTTTGATACTTCGAAAGTGATTGTCCATTTTGTACACGAAGTGCATCAAGTTTTTGTCGTAACCCTCTCTACTTTTTGGAACATGCTATGTGGGTGAAATGATGATACCATGCCAACTTTCAACCTTTTCAGAGTTCATTTTGAAATGCTTTCCAATTTCAGAGTCATTTAGCTCAAAGAATGAATTAATAGCAAACAGAATGAACTACAAAACTTTTATGAAAATAAAAACAATCAATTAAAATATTATGTTATGATCAACTAAAATAAAACTATAATATTCTTCAATAGCAAAAAGAATATAATTTTTGTGACCTAAAATCAAACTATAAGTATTTAATTGTAAGTATAAATAAAAAATAAATAGCAAA
>NC_041390.1:12524078-12525041 GCF_002162155.2 Triticum dicoccoides
AAGTTATTCATAAACTAGTGATTCACACAAATTTTATAAAATTCCAATTTAAACTATTCAAAATTTTAAAACTAATGGCACTAACAGAAAGTTTATAATTTTTGTGACCTAAAATCAAAAACAAATCACTAAAAAACTATAAGTATTTAGTTGTAAGTATAAATAAAAAATAAATAGAAAAAATTCTATTTTTATAGTAAAGTTATTCATAAACTAGTGATTCACACAAATTTTTAAAAATTCAAATTTAAACTATTCAAAATTTAAAACTAATGGCACTAACAGAAAGTTCATAATTTTTGTGACCTAAAAGCAAAAAGAAATCACTAAAAAACTGTAAGTATTTAGTTTTAAGTAGAAAAAAAAATAAAAACCAAAAAAATGTAGAAATAAAAAAGAAAAAACCAAAAAAATGCCACCTACTGGGCCTCCACGGCCTGAATACGACTAGAAACCCTACATGGGCCAGGATTCAGGCCCGCAGAGGCCCAATAGGCCCACAGGCAGTAGCAAGTTTAGTCCCGAAAGCCTGCATTAGAGAGGAGCTCGAATGGAGAGGCACAGCAGCGCTTATAAACCAGTGCCGGCGCCCTTCAGCTAGCGATGTGGGACTAAACTTTTGGGCGCGGGCAGCACAAGGGCATTGGTCCCGGTTGGTGGCACCAACCGGGACTAAAGGGAGCATTGGTCACGGTTCGTGGTACCAACCGTGACCATTGCACCCCTTTAGTCCCGGTTGGTGCCTCCAACCGGGACCAAAGGCCGCCGCTTCCCGCCCTTTGGGCTGCTGAAAATTGGCCTTTGGTCCCGGTTGGTGGCACCAACCGGGACTAATGCCCACCTTTAGTCTCGGGTTGTGCCACGAACGGGGACTAAAGGCTTTGCTATATAAGTTCAGACTTTGGAAATTTTCACTCCCGTCTCTCGCAGTTGCCGCCCCGACGCCGACGCCGCCAGGCTGCC